>NW_026067912.1:8519391-8552290 GCF_014885135.2 Alexandromys fortis | reverse complement strand
GGGGGGAGGGGGAGAAGGTTGGGAGGAGGGGGAGGGAAATGGGAGGCTGGGAGGAGGCGGAAACTTTTTTTTCCTTTTCTCAATAAAAAAATAAAAAATAAATAAAAAAAAGTAGTGAACTATTAGTTGGGCAGGGGGAGGCGGCATTTCAGTAAAAAATAAAAGTAAACCTGCAGCATTGTTGTGGCCAATAGCACTTCTGTAGCTCTACAACGAAAAAGAGCAAGGAGGGAAAAAGGAAATATCAGGCGTACAATGTGGAAAGAAAACCAGTACTGGGAAGTTTAATGTTAGTGCTAAGGGATGCTAACAGAGAAGCTGGAATTACTAAAGAGGTTAGCCCTGTGAGGGCTAATGAGAGCCCATGAGAACGAGAGGTCACTGTGTGAAGCTGGAAAGGGGATACCAGAGTTTCAGTAGAGACTTCAAGACTTTATAAATTCTAGAGTCATGAGACATCTGGCAAGGAGAGCTGCATACAGACACGGAGCTGTAGGATTTGATGGTTGCCCTGAGGAATACCAGTCTTATTTCCTCACTATGACGTCATGCATCCTTTTGTGAATGATAATGTATGTTCTGTCATTGTTCCTTTGAAGCATAGTTTGCCCTTTTATTTTACAGAAAGTTACAGTTAAGAGTATTAAGAGTACTTCGAATCTCATGGGAAACCATGGACTTTTGAACATTATTGAGGATTTGAAAGATTGTAACCAATCTTGAAGTTGGACTAAATGCATTTTTGCATTAATGACCATGAGATCTGCAAGCCAGGGAGTGGAATGTAATTATTTAAATGAGAATGTTCCCCTATATAGGCTCTGGTATTTAAGTACTTGGCCATTAGTTGGTGGAGTTGTGTGGCGAGGTTTAGGAAATGCAGTGTTGTTGGAGGAAGTACATCACTGGAGACAACTTTAGGAGATTTATAGTAGAGGATTATGTTCAGTACTTTCTCTTTGATTCAAGCTTACAGTTGAAGATGTCATCTCTCAACACCCTATCTTTTCATCGCTCCCATCTAGCTGCTTATGGCTTTCACTCCCTGCCATGATGGACTGTCATCCTTCTGGATCAGTGAGCTGAAACAGTCTTCCTTTTATAAGTTGTGTTGCTCACGGTGTTCTATCACAGTGACACTGAAGTCACGTGAACACCTCTTCTGGCTCCCATTCAAATGCAGACACTTTCTGAGTCACGTGGTTTCTGGACCAGAGTAACAAACACATCCAAGCAAGGAATGAGCTGCTTTCAAAAATCCAAATAGACCCACAAAGAACTGTGTTCCTTTCTTGGTGGAACATAACAGCTCTGTCTTCACTTTGAAGGACTGTATCTATATGTGCACACATACACAGACTCCTATTTTATTGAAGTAGAAGACCCCTAAATTTTGTTTAATGTAAAACAGTTCTATCAACCAGTCCAGAATGGTTGTTCACTCCTTAAAGTCAGTATCCTGTCACAAGTGTAACAGACAACTGTGAGATCATATAGAACAGATATGCAAGCCAGCTGAAAGTATACTGCTTATGTTGGGTCTTATGGAAAGAAGCAGAACAAAGAAGCCAAGCTTCATACCAAATACCAGCGGATATCCTCATCTTCTCAAGAAAGGGAAGAGACAGAAATCTTTAATAAATGAATAAAAACGAAAAAAAAGGAACCTTATCTTAAACAGCAGTTTCATCTGCAATTCCCATTTGAGTAAGCTTGGGATACTCAGCGGTCACTTTATTTATTTATTTATTTATTTATTTATTTATTTATTTAAGATTTCTATCTCTTCCCCNCCTCCCTCCCCCTCCCCCAATCAAGTCCCCCTCCCTCGTCAGCCCAAAGAGCAATCAGGGTTCCCTGCCCTGTGGGAAGTCCGCGAACCACCCACCTCCATCCAGGTCTAGTAAGGTGAGCAGCCAAACTGCCTAGGCTCCCACAAAACCAATAGGTGCAGTAGCTTTTTTCATGATCTATTTGTCCTGCACCCAGGCTAAAGAGGAGAGTTAAATAAGATATGGTAGAAACCACCACCAATGAACCCTGAAGTTTTCATGAAACCACTAATCTGGATCATTCCTCCAGAGACAGAATATTCTTTTGTTTCTTTGTTTTCCCAGGTAGACGCAGTTCTACCATTTTCCACTTGGCTTTCTTAATGCTAAACAGCCCTCCCCACCCATCACAAAACAGGTAATCAACATGGAAGATTTGTCAAATTCTAAGTATATATGTTCCATGGTGAATTTTGAGAATGTTGAAATACTCATGAGATGAGTTCAGCAATCTATTAGACCCACCATGAGTTGCTTTTGACATTGATCATTTGACTTCCATAGGCTCTTATCTTGACCTGTGAGCACAATACAATTTGAGTTCTTTGTGAATCCATGTCAGCTCAGGACCAGTGTTTAGTAGGCCTTACAAGGTCTGGTTATTTTTCAGTCCCCAAGGCACAATTTTCCCATAAAGACAAATAACAGCAAAGCAACAACAAAAACACAGGCCCATTTGAGGAAGGGTGCTTGACAGATTAACAATAAACATGTTTGCTACTGTAGCAGGGGCTTTTTTTAAGGATTTGGGCCACTACATTGCCTAAAGTCTGAAAGCTAGCCAGAGTACCTGATTCTCTGTTATTTTGATTCAAGGTAGCCTTCATTTATTTGTTCTGGAACTTCTCTACGCATAAAGAGCAAGGAGGAATTCAGTCGGCCTCCTTTATTTCTGGGAACACCATGACTAATTAGTTAATGCCACAGTCCACATGAGTCATAGCATTATGATCATTTGCTATGCAACCGCTGTCCATTACAGTAAGTTCACTTATCTTCCTTTGATGCCTGAGTGATGTCACATCACCCCAGGATCCCACTACATCCACTGCATTTAAGATAGCCACCTGAGTCTCTGTGAATCCAGCCACAGTGACTTAAGGAAGGAAAAATTTATCATGATTTTTATTTCCATGGGATACAATCTATAATAACAAAAAATAGTGCAGTAAGAGCAGGGGGGTGCCTAGTAGTTATGTGTCTCCACTCAGGAAGCAGAGTGATCAATGTTTCCACTCAACTTGCTTTTTCTTATTAAGTGCGTCTAGATCATGGATGGTACCTCCTACATTTATGATAGATCTTTGTCACTCAACTAATTTAATTTAAGCATGCCCTCACAGTTTACATGCCAAGAGCTTGTCCCTTCAGTTGATTCCAGGTTCAGTGGAGTTGACAAGTACAGTCATCATACTCTTCATAGATTGAAGTCAAGTAATACCAGACATCTCTAGCTCATTCAAAACATACTATCATCTTTTGATCAATATTTCAGCCAACCAATCAACCCAACTGTTGTGGTTTGAATAAAATCTACCCTCATAGACTCATCATAGACTCATATATATGAATGCATAGTTGTAACAGAGTGGCATTATTTGAAAAGGATTAGCTGGTATGGCTTTGTGGGAAGAGTTGTGTCAAGTGGTAGGGTTTGAAGTTTGAAAACCCTCTACCAGGACCAGAGTCTCTCTCTGTCTGTCTCTGTCTCTCTCTCTGTCTCTTTCTCTCTCTATCTGCCTATGGATCAGCAGAACTCTCGAGTATTTCTCCAGCACCATGTCTGTTTATGTGCCATTATGCTCCCTACCATGATGATAATGGACCTACCTCTGAAATTGTAAGCAAGCATATAACTAAAATTTTCTTTGATATGATTTGTGTTGTTCATGGTGTTTCTTCTCAGCAATAGAACAGTGAACAAGACACAGACTCTTAGCACCTCTTTTGTAATTATGTAAGATTCAACATTAAACCCAGAATCATATCTATAAATTAAGTCTGCCCTTGTTTAATTTTCCCACTACCTTTATATCATATGTTTAAAATTAATCTCTGACTCATTACATCTCTTCTTCTATGAATTATGAAATTCAAGAACTTTGAAGAAAGGTCTGGGTATCTCACTTCTAGGAGCCTGCAGAAAGTGGAAGTTGTTTGTAAGTTTAGTGTGAGGATGAGTGTTAGGGGCGAACACGGGGGGATATTAGTGTTCTCGTACTTTGTGTTTCTTTCAGAGAATGTCATTGTTACTACTATTTCCATAGATGATGAAGAGTTAAAATTCCTTCAGGCAAGATGGATAGGGCAATAGTATAATAGTGTCAGGAAAGCAAGGGCAAGAAGGGTGGTTCCTCTGGCAGAAGAATCCCGTATGATTTCATTGTTGGTGTTCACAATCTCATCAGAGCTTTCCCACACATCTGCATCTCTGCTTAGAGGATCCCACCCCGTATGATTTCATTGTTGGTGTTCACAATCTCATCAGAGCTTTCCCACACATCTGCATCTCTGCTTAGAGGATCCCACCCTTTTCTAATCACACTGTAGATAGCCTTTGAAGCTGAGGCTTAAACGCGGGTTAGAAGTTAGCCAGTCACATGATGCGTGCTCGTGTTTGGTCTTCAGTAACTTAAGCTCCATTGCTCTATGAACATAAATCTTTTCTCGGGGCATACTTAGAAAAATTTAAAGACTTAAGTACATCTGGATCTTGAAAATCCCATCTCAGAGCTCTTGCTTTTCTCTTGTAGCTTTGTCAAGTGATGTTAGAAGCAAGCACCTTGTATCATATGTGCCAGTTTTCCACAAATGTCCACGTGTTATACACAGACTCACAAACACTTTATTCTTACAAGTGGTGAATCAAGGTGTCAAATGTATTTATCACATAGAGTTTTTAAAAATACTTCATCACAATACACGACTAGGGATACCCATAATAAAAGGAGAATATTTGGAAACTTTAGGTATAGGCAATGAAGACACCAACCTCCAGAAACCACCAAACCATTAGAAAAAATTACCCTGTAGTTCTGTTTCTTAAGAAACACTTAGGATGGCAAAATCTGTGTTAAGAAAAATAATTTCTTTATAATAGCCTCCCCCCCTTCTCTGAGTTGTATACGTTCACATATGTGTACTGGTTCATACAACCATATGTGAGTATGCAGAGGCCAGAGGATGTTCTCAGTTCTTCGATGATATCACTCTTTGCTTTATTCTCTTGAGACAGGTCTCTCAGTAAATCTGGACCTCAGTCAGTAGCCAGAAAGCCCTGGAGATCTCAGTCTCTACTCTTTACAGTACTGGTGTAAAATATGAACAAGTGATTATACCCAGGTGTTTAACTGGTGCTAGGGATTTGAAATCAAGACCATATGCTTGGATAGCAAATGCTTCTACATGATGGGTTACCTCCTCAGTCCTAGGCAAAGGAAATGACCTAATAGATATAACATATGTGTCATGGATGCTATAATATTATATGTGGTCATTATTAAAGGAGAATAATTAGATTGACTTATATGATAAGAGCTAAATAGTTGCATAATATCTATCTGTATGCATTAATGTCAAAGACTGAATTTGGAAGTTGCTTAAAATTCAGGAAGTTCAGCAGTCATGATCTAATGGTTGAGGGATTCCTGGTGAGTGCTACTTATGAGTACCACAGAAAGCCTGCAGGACTGAAACGATGCCATTAGATAAACTTTCTTGGGTAATAGAAGCTACTTTTCACTGTCTCAGTAGTAGGCTCTGATACGTAAGATTCTCATAGAAGATGCGAAATTTGCATGCTATGGATGGAGCTTGTTAGCTTTTCCCTACTCTGACACAATACTTTATGTAAAAAACTTGGAGGAAGAGCAACTGATTTTTAACTGTTGGTTTTAAATGGGCCAGGTTCCCTTTTTTCTGTCTTATGATAAGACAGAACTCCATGCCAGAAAGGCATGGGGGAGCAAAGCTGTTCACTCCATGGTGACCAGGAAGCAGCAAAAGAGAGTGTCTATGCCAACAGGCTAGTTCCTTTTGTTCCACCTCCACCTCCATACTACTGGATGGTGCTGGCTATATTCAGGGTAGGATTTCTACATTTACCTCAAGCTCCCACAGACACAAACAGAGCTGTGCTTTTCTTCTTTCTCAGGCATCTCTAAATCCAATCAAGCTAACAATGAAGAATAGTCACAACAATACAATGATGTAAAGTCTGTAGCTTATTGTTGAAACTCTGATTGCTTGAAGGGTGAGAGAGCACTTACACTTGTTCTGAAACAGAGGGCTCATACACAAATGAGAATAGGTATAAAGAGTATGGGTTTAAAGGAGATTAGTGTGACTGCCATGAAACTAAAGGAGTTTGCACTGGGTTGTCGCTGGGAGGATGAAGAAGTAAGCCAACATTTTAATGATGTGATAAACTTGACCTGTGATTGTATTTTGAGAATACCACTTATTGATAGGAGGACAATACATTTGAAGAGATGATAGATGAGCAAGGAAGGTTGTGAGTAGATGGGGGCAACAACTCATGTTGGCACAAGTATAGCATAAGTGAGATAGAAAGCAGCTGATGATGCTCTTGGGGGAGACTTTGCTAGGGGCCGCACACCGATAGGTAATAGTCTGGATACTGGATAAACAAATGGGCACTATGCGTTTTAAGCACTTTTATTTTCTGACTTAATCTACATTGAGTCCTCAGGGTGAAGTGGAGAGTATAAATGGTTTAGTTCAGATTACATTGTTTTAGGATTTTGAGATTTGTATGAAACACTTATATGTTTGTACATATAAGTGTTTTTTTGTAATACATTTTTTTTAGAAAAAATTCACCAGTTATAAAGGCCTCCTGGCTCCCATTCCATCATGCCCTTTATTCTCACATCAAAAGATGATAATCACTGCCATACTTTATTATGTTTTCTTAAGGATGGAATGGCCTCCTCCTCTCCTGTCCTCTCCTGTCCTCTCCTGTCCTCTCCTGTCCTCTCCTGTCCTCTCCTCTCCTTGCCTCATCTCTCCTCTCCTCTCCTTTCCTCACCTTGCCTCTCTTTTCTTCTCCTCTATCCACTTCTTCCCTTCCTTTTCCCCCCTCTTCTGTTCTCCTAATTTTCCCTCCCTATATCTCCAATTCTTCTCTTCTCTCTTGCCTTATCTCCCCTTCAATACCCCAGCAGACCCTCATTCTCATAAAATGACTCAATTTGCAGCCCAGACCTTCTTGAACTTTTCAGTCATCCTCCTGCTGCTAAGTTGCTGAGGTGGTAGCTATGAGCTATCATGGTAATTTGACTTCTTCATTTGTATGTAACAAGTTAATAACATGGATTTTAGCCCTAATTTTGAAATTTCAGATATCAATCATTTTCTATATTGGAAAATAAAACTTTGAGTTTTAACTTTTATATTATTTTACTTTTGTTTGAGATAGTCTTACTATGTAGCCCTGGCTGAACTAGAACTTTCCATATAGCACAGGCTAGATTCAAACAAGGAATTATCTTGCTTAAAACATCCAAGTGCTAGGAATACAGGCAATCACTGACATGCCCTACAGGACATTCTTACTTTTTCAATTTTATTTTATTTATTATTGATATAAAGTCTGATGTAGTCCAGGCTAGTTTTGAACTTGCTCTATGGCTGAAATGACTTGGACTTGTCCTGATTTAAAAAAAAAAATATTTCTGTATTATTTTTTTATTTTGTGTGTGGGTGTGTGGTATATGATTGTTAAGTTGGTGTACAAGTTTCAGTGTGTGCATGTGAGGGCAGATGTGTGTTTGCGCATGTGTGCGGAAGTCAGATGTCTAACCAACCTTATTCCTCAGTTACTCTCCACCTTATTTTATGAGGCACAGTCTCTCCATAAGCCTGGAGCTCCCTGATTCAGCTAGACTAACTGGACGAGAAGTTGTAGGAATTTGCCAGTCTTTCTTAACTCTGGGGTTGTAGACACATTTTTACCAGAGTGCTGGAGGCATGAACTCAAGTCTTTGTGCTTTATGGTAAGCACTAGACCAAAAGTACTAACTTTTCAGTCCCTAACTTCCAACTTCTGATCCTCTTGCATCTATCTTCTGAGTCAATGGGCATTGTAACAGCATACCACAATATCTGCAGGACAAACTCTGAGGATTACTAATGGAACCCAGCCCCCAACTGATAATCTCTCTGTCTCTCTGTCTCTCTGTCTCTCTCTGTCTCTCTCTCTCCCCTGCATGTGTGGCAGTGTAGGGGTGTGTCTAGTATATATGGAAATATACTTGCCTATGCTAGTATATATAAAATTGAAGTCATCTCTAACACATGAACAGGTACTAATTTCCAACAACAAATAGAAGACAAAAGAAATAGAACTTACATGAAAAAGAGAATTGTTCAATGTCAAGCCTAAGTAGTATTGGTCACTTCTAACCACATTTCATTTGCCAGAACTCAAACAAATGGCCCCAACCCCAGTGAACACTGGCTAACAATTACAAACTAGTTGCCTAGGCATGCATGGAAACTTCTATAGCTGGTATAATGCTATTGAAGAAAAGTCTAATTGTTCCAGTCATTGTAATTCGACATAATTGGCCACGGGGTTACATCATTGTAGCATTACAGTAAATTAGGTAATATTCTATCAAATTGAAAACACACACCTGCTATGACTTTGAAAGAGAAATGTCACCTCTATTCCATTCTCGGCTGTACTTCTCAATTTATCAGATTCATCCAGCGAAACTAAATTCTTCAAACTGCCATTAAATCTGTGACAATAATTATGAAGATGATAATAGTAACTATAATGATATTATTATGTTCTAAGTCAGTATCTGATACAATGCTGAACTCTTATGTGTCTTTCCTACTGCAATTTGTAGAATACAACAGGAAAGAGATGATATTAGTATCCCCATTTCAAAGATGAGCCACAGAGATCAAGAATGAGATCATGGTCTTATGTTTGAGACATGATGGTCTCAAGCCCCAGTCTATGACATTCGAAAAGGTACTGGTCTTTCTGTTAGGTCATGCTCTTCTATACTACGTCGTAGGGCTTAGCCCCACAACAATTCCAAGGTCTGATGTATTTTATCAGTACTCTTTCTCCTATTTAATATAAACAATATATTTGAGTCATTAGAAACTGCTGAACATTTTCATTATTGGTGAATATTTCTTTTTAGAAAAAATCTTGGATATTTGCTCTGCATGGTCAAACTGCTAAAATTCATAAATGGCATAAATAATTTGACAATAGTGAGCCTGTTGTGTTTAATGTACGTACAGTGCTATAATTCTGGCTCAACAATTGTCCTCCCTGGTAAAGCTGCCAAGCTGAAACAATAAAGGGTTTTAGCTGCAAAGTGAAGTTTTCTGGAATTACAATATTCCTTTTGACCTCTGCGATGACTAAATGCTATTTAATTTCTTCCCTTTATTCACAGCAGTGAAAAGGACTTGAAATCCTGCAGGGACAGAGGTAGCATTTCCTTTGAAAGCCCTAGCCAGACATTAATACTCCCAGGAGCAGGGTGGGGATGCTTTCGGTTTGGTGTGGGAAGGCTTTATTTACTGTAATACTACAGATGTCCTTATTCTTGACTGGTATCGCTAGAACTATGATGTAAGGCTGGAGTCAATTATTTGAAATTATAGTGCCTGGAACAATTAGACTCCTGCTTCCATGGTAGTGAACTGAAAATTGAACGGAGGCTGAAATGGAACTAGTTTATAGCTGGCTGAAGGTAGCTTTACAAGAGCAGCAGGACGGCTGCCTTTTGCAAGAGCTCGAGCTTTTAGGTGTTACTGCTAATTACTTTAGGTGAGCAACACTATAGCTGTCAAACTTCACAATCAACTCTGGCTTTGAACTAGCTCCAGCAGAAATGCTTGAGTAGTCAGGAAGCATTTCTTTCACTTGCCATTTCATAGAGGTGCTAAATGCAAGAATGTAGGCAGTCAGAGTCATTGTGTTCGGTCCCCTTTCCAGGCTGATTCAATAGCATTTGGTCTGATGGGAAGGTTTTGAACTTCCCTGCTATACATAGCCCCAGCATTTTCAGTGCTGAAATGCATCTCCAATTGGGCCTCCTCTACATCTCAGTTGCCTAAAGAGTTTATAGGATGAGATCACGAGCAGCACAATCTATAAATGAGCCCCCGACAAGGAGGAAATGTCAGCCAGAGATGCTGATTCTAAGAAGCGATACCTGAAGCTGACTCATAAGGGTTTCGAATCCTGGGCCTGTCTCATCAGCAAAGCAGGTGGCCCAGGCAACAGGAAGGAAGTCAGCTCCTGCTCTCTTCTTGGCTGGCAGCCCTCTCCTGTATGGCAGCATTTACTAGTCCTACTTCTACCCACTCTTTAGGTACATCCTACTTACACATGTTCTCTTTGGTCCAAAGGCTGTGATGAGTTTGTTTCAATCCTTCATTTACAGCAAGTTCATCATTGATAGATTATCGGTGTGCTACTATCTCTTTAAGAAGGGACTTCATGTATCAGAATAGACCAGTGTAAGGTGAAGATTTATACTGGAATTTCCCTTTAAGCCAAAGTACTAGGGCAACACCTCAGACTGTCTTGACATCTGTAAGAACATTGCAGTGTAAGAGGTCCCTTTCTTTTCCTATGAGTAAAATAAATTCGTGTAGTCAATGAAATTGAGAGCCTAAGGTAACAGGACTGGAAGTCTCACCTAAGCTGTGTTTGCCCCTTAAAACCACAATACGTGAGGTAGTTGTAGGAGTTAACGAACACTGATGGAGCATGTTAAATAAGCAAATACAGGAACTTAAATTCCTGGGTTGATAAGGACAAGAAGAGATTCACTGCTGGTACATTTAGACAAGCACTCCCTAAAATTGTGTGACTAACAGTGGGTATAAGGTCAGTCTATCTGGCTCTCTATATTCATTTCCACCAAGTATTATGGGAAAATAACTTGGAGAAGTTCAATTTTCCTCTTCTGAAGTGGGGGCTCTTAATAGAACTTACTTCCTATTTTGTTAGAAAAATTAAATTGATGAATAATTGTCAAGTTCATAGAAGATTCTTTAACCCTTTAAAGATGCCTGCTAAGTAACTAAAAATGACTGAATGGTAATTGGGCTGAGATCATATAATCATAATAAAAGATGATTGCTGGTGAAATATAGTGGGAAATGCATTTGGTCACTGCATCCTGATACTATGGCAAACTTAAAGCAATAAGCCTTTCATTATTTCTTTCATGATAGGAAATAATTCACAATGAACACCTTTCCTAACACTTTTTTTTTTCTTTTTCTTTTTTGACACAGGGTTTCTCTGTATTTTTAGAGCCTGTCCTGAAACTAGCACTTGTAGACCAGAATGGCCTCGAACTCATGAGATCCGCCTGCCTTTGCCTCCTGAGTGTAACTACCACCCTGCTACCTTTCCTAACACCTTAATAAACTAGTAGGGTAGGATTCTTAGGTAGTTTTGGGACCAGGTAACCACCAGAAAGAATTTCATCTTACAATTTTCAGCACCACTTACTAAGTATGGGAAATGGGTGGTAAGATTAAAATTTATGATGTAATTATATTTAAATTCATTTAAATAGTGTCATAAGCAATGATAAACAACCTTGTTGAACCTCTGGGCTTCTGAATACATGCCATATACATGCAGGTCCTAGGAAATGCTAGGTGGTTCCCAGAGAAGGCCAGAGGCCCCTCACATCCTTCATACCCATCCTTGAAACCCTGACTTATGTATTTTTTCACTTAGTTGTTCATCTGTATTTTTTGCAAAATCCTACATAATAAATGAATGCACTTTCCGTGTCCTGTATTCACTCAAGAAAACTGATCGAATTTAATGTAAGGGGAAAGAAAAGGTTGTGGAAACAGTTTTTCAGCCAGTCAGTTTAATTATAGATGGTTACCTACTGCTTGGAAACAGGGTTAAATGGGGGGCAGCTGGGGGGGGCTGAGTTGTCAATGCACGTGATCTAATACTACTTCTTGGTGGACAGCATCAGAATGAAATTAAATTATTCAACACCCAGATGAGGTGGCATGGAAAACTGATGGGTGTATGAGAAAAAAAAAAAAAAACTTCTATATATATGATTTTAAAAATCTGTTTTGAGCACAGTGAAATAGGAAGAAATCAAGCAAAATCACCTTATTTTCCCACACGGCAAACAAGTGACACCCATTTGATCAGTGCATCACCTATAAAAAGCATTGCATTCCATATGCCTGAGTGTCCCATCTCAAAAGTGATTCGAGAATACATCGATAGAGAAGAGATATTTCAAAGAAATATTTGTAGTGTGGGTATTTGTGAGTATGTGAAGAAAGAAGAGGAAAAAAAATCTACTCCAATATCCAAAGATGTTAGCTCCAGAGACGGTTTAAGAGGATGGGTTTGCTGAATGACATGACCGTACGCACCATGACCAAACATGGCTGCAAGGATGCGTGACTCCTTTGAGGAAATCCTGGTGCAATGCAATGAAAAGAGAGTAGTTAGATTTTCTTTGAAGAGTTTTCTCATGGCAAGAGATAAAAGCAGACATCTATTTTCTTTGATGTTTTTATCCTACATTTTTGTATTTGATTTTCCTATAAGCATCATAGAAAATTTTCCTTTCCCGTAATTCTTTTCAGAGAGAGAAAGAATTATAGGAATGGTACATCCCTTGTAGCTATCTCAAGAACTAAGAACAGATTTCTTATGGTCAGACTATGAGCTCTGAATTTTCCTGCCTGGGTTTTAATCCATTATTCAAAATAATGTATCCATCCACTTTTAACCAAATGTTCTGCACTTCAGTGCTTTGCTTCTTGTTTACATCTCAGAAGGGCAAAGGGAAGGATAGTAAACTTCAGAGAAGCAAGCACACTTCTACGGACCGTGATGATATCATTTAGTGCCATGTTTATACCTAGTTAGAAATAAGTGAACATCTGTGGATTAAAAAATAAAACTGTAATAGTGGCCAGCAGGGAATAAAACACTTTATTGAGCTTTGTTGTGTAGATGGGAATGGGCTTTGTGGAAAATGCTTTATTTGCAAATAAAACAACTAATTGTTAGCACTAGAATCCACAGAGTGGATTCTGAAAAAAAAAAAATGAGGACGTACCATTTTAATATGGTATCGGCTGATGCTACTATCTTTCCCCAAATCTGTATTGATCATTTCTTTATGTTTGTTTTTGACTGTTAGGAGTATACCCACATAGCTCTCAATAAACAAACAAACAAATAAATCCTGCCAACAATAATCTGTTGACAACACAGGAGGAGAAGGCTTATGTTATCAGTCCTGAGGCCTTTTCCTCAGTTACTTCCTATATGTCTGTGCTATGTTTCATTCAATCATTCATTCACCCACTCATTCATTTATTCAATAAGGAAAACCCTGGTACATATGTATAGTGTCTAATACATATGAACTTTAATGGTATATTGAAAGAAATCTTAACATAAGAACTGTGTAAGATACTGATGCACTTTATTCTCATTTTTGCTTTATCACTTTCTGGCATCCTGGGAACGGATGTCAGTCACTTGTGTTTTCCTTTTCCTAAAACTCCTTTTCAGGATTAATCTCTCTGTGGGGCTCTGTAAACCTAAAATGAAATGGAACTTTTTTTTTTAAGTGAGAATTTTTATTATCACTTCATATATACATGTATGTGTATGTCTTAGTTAGGGTTTCTGTTGCTGTGATGAAACACCATGACCAAAAAAAATCTGGTTGGGGAAGGAAAGGATTTACTTGTCTTATACTTTAATTTCATTGTTCATCTTCAATGGAAGTCAGGGTAGAGATTGACCTGGGCAAGATCCTGGAGGTAGAAGCTGATGCAGAGGACAGGTATGGCTAACTGCTTGAATCCTCATGGCTTGCTCAGTGTGCTTTCTTGTAGAACCTGGCACCATGGGCCCAGTGATGACACCACACACAATGGGCTGGGTCCTCTCCATCAATCACTAATTATGGAAATGTCTTACAGGGTTGCCCTCGGGTCCATCTTAAAGAGGCATTTTCTCAGTGTTGAGGGTCCCTCCCCTCAGGTCACTTTAGCTTGTGTCAAGTTAACATAAAACCATTGAGCACAGGTATTTAGATTTGGTTCAGTAAAACTAGATGACAACAGTATGTTTTCAGTCACGGGAGGAAGGTTGCGGAAGTGTATTGTTGTCTTGTATATGTTATCTCTGTTGTATATGTTACCTCTGTTGTCTTCCTGCATAAGTGAAAGGAGAGGCGATGTTCAAGTGACTCACGGAAGCCTGTTTGGAGATGAGTCCGTTCCTTCATCATAAGGTTAGCATGGGTGCAACGAAGACAATCACTTTCATTTGTTGACTTAACACTTTGTATCACTTTAAAAAGTTAAGTACACCATTAAATGTTGGGCTTTATAGTTATTTATGAGGATAAGTAATGAATAACATAATCAATAACATAGTCTCTGTCAGGGTTAGGGTCACATATCTGTAACATTTAGGGACAGAGGTCAGAAGACCACGGATAATCTTGGCTACAGAGTAAGACTTTCTCAAAATAAACAAATATTGCCTCTGTCTGTAGGTGGTTTATGTGTCTTGTTTGAAGAAACAGTAAAACATTATGTAAATAGTAAAATAATTCAAAATAGAAATAAATGCCAAGACTAAGCTACTAAAAAAAGATAGCATGGCAGAAGAGAAGCTTAGTGTGGGAGAAAAGAAGAGTACATGGTCCTTAGTAAAGTTACCCAGTGAGAAGAAATGATGGAGAAGACTGTGATATCCAGGGGTCTGGAAGAAGAAGGAGAGAAAAAGGCAATGAGGATGGAACCTAGAAGACCAAACTGAATGGGTGTAGACGTTCTCAAAGAAAATGGAGCTATGTTTAAATAAAGGTATTTGTTATTGACTTAGGCTTTCAAATAGGGCTTCTCTGCGAAAGTCAGTGCAAGGGTTACAAAACAGAACTCCATCGTCTTCTCTACAGACTAAAAGAAGGTTCCAACTGCAAGAAGAAAGTGGACCACTAGGGAGTAGGGAGGAGACAGGGTAACGAGTTCCAAGATGAGCCAGAGGCTTGCACCAAAGGGAGCTTGTGTTACGGTTGTATTTTTCCAATTAAAATTATTTCAAATTTCCTCGACCTGATGAATAGCCCAGCAAATTCATTCTGCCAAACAGTATGAAGGAAGAGATTATTGATAAATACCACTGTGGCTATTATGGTTTGCATCATAAATATTCTCAAAAGACCTGTGTGCCAAAGTCCTGGTCGCCAGCCTGTGACATAAGTGAGAAGAGATAGAACTTATGAGATGGGGCCTAATGATAAAGCATCATTCAAGAGGTATTGTTGAAGGAAATATTGAGGTCTTCTCTTTTCTTTTTGTTTATGACCATGATGGGGTAAGCAGCTTTGTACTCATGTGTGATCTCTGCCATAATGGTTTACCTCAGGTCTCAAACATTAAAATTAACAAACTATGGGATGCAAGCTTTGAAACAAAAAGACCAAGTAAATCTGCCCTTCTGAAGCTGGGCAGTGGTGGCACATGTTTGAAATCCCAGAACTTGGGAGGCAGAGGCAGATCTCTGTGAGTTTGAGGCCAGCCTTGTTTACAAGAACTAGTTCCAGGACAGGCTCCAAAGCTACGGAGAAACCCTGTCTCAAAAAACAAAACAAAGTAAACTAAACAAGACCCAAAAACAAATGAACAAAAAAATCTGCCTGTCTTTTAAGTTTATTGTCTCAGGTATTTTGTTATAGCAAGCGAATGCTTGAGGCAGGGATCGTTCTGAAATGAATTATGTATGAGAAGGAATGCAAACTCAGAAAGCAACAGTCCAAATACATAGTTTCATGACATTCTCTAAAACCAAACTTACAAAGTTTGAGAGCACGTAGTGTTTGCCAAGTTAAGGTAAAGAAGGGAGTCACTTCGATGAAATATTTTGGTTGATGGAATGATTCCATATCTTCATTAGGGCACTACTGTACTACTGTCAAAAATCACAGAATTATATGCCTCATATAAGTCTTAAATAAGTGGTTATAGAGATTAAAAAAATGTTTGGTCAATCAATAGTTTTTGCAAGGATAGTGTATATATAAAGATATATTTTCATTATTTCTTCTGATTATTTTGATAGGAAATAAAAAATTGGTAGAAAGATATATATGTGTGTGTGTGTGTGTGTGTGTGTGTGTGTGTCACTTAATGCTTTATATGGCATTTGCTGTGTTTTGAGTTATTTTAATTATTATTCAGCACAGTTAAGATGGACTTCTTTTGCTCATGATTCTTCTGATGAGCTATGTTCTTTGTCATTATTTTGAAGAAGGCTTTGGAACTTTTCTGTTGTCTGTCACTCTAAGACATTCATATCACCACTAGTATATTTATGATCCCAAATCTCAAATGAATCCCATGAGGATCTCTGCTGGACTCCACTTAGAAATGATGTTTCAAGATACAGACATGTGTGCTGACATTTGAAGTTCAGCATTACCTCATCACCCAATATCAATGAAAACACTGTTCATAATTTTAGATTTTTTTTTGCTCTCTAGTTATTGTAGTTGTTTTTCTGTGATGGTTCATAAGATTCAAAATTAATCAATATGATGCTTCTGACTCCTCAGAGTTTTTAAGTGTATATGCTTTGTAGGTAGAGAATTGTTTGGTGTTTTGAGAAGTACAAATGGATTATGGGAATGGAGACATATGGAGACACATTTAGTGTTCTTAGACAAGGTTAAAAACACTTTCAGTAATATGGACAGATTCTTGACTAAATGACTTCAAATTCAATTGCAAGAATTCAAGTCTGTACGTATGGATTTGGGGAGCTGTGAACACAATGATGTTATTCAAATAAATGAGAACAGTGGAAAGTACAAACACAAAAATGGTGGCACCAGAGATTAAAGCTTTAAGGAACTCACTGAGAAAAGCTCGGGAAGTTGAACTACAGGCGAGGCAGAAGGAAAGCTGACAACAATATCTATGCTAAAAAGTAACAAGTTTTATGGCTGATAGTCTTGTCCTCCAAGTGATATGTGATCTTCCTGTGAATATTATCTGCTTAGTCACAAAGGACTTTGGTTTTTTCAACATCTTCCCTTTTCTTTCTTTCACTATTGAATATACCACACATTGGTGATGAGTGTATAGTACATTCTACCTTAATAGTGATTTGGTTTTGTCCTTCATATAGTTCTTAAACACATCCCCACTTGATTCAGAATTGGTTACATTTTAGAACCCTTTACCCAAAATCCAGATAACTGTACCAGACTTTAAGACTAATGCACAATTAAACCCCAAACCTACATTTCAACCTTATTTTCCAATTTTCTTTTCATATACCTTTGGACTCACAACATTAATCTTTGCCTTCACTCAAATTCCCTCTCTGCATACCTTTTACTCCTTAGTCTGTGGGCTTTCCTTTACATGATTTTCTCCATCCAGCTTCCTTCTTCCTACCTTAGCTCCCAACTCACACATGTCTCTGTTAGACTTGTGGCTGCCCAATGAAAGTTCCCAGCCTCTGCATGATTTTTTATTCTGATGCATTATTATTCTGTGTCTAATGCCCTGACTTAACAAGATGAGTTAGTGCAAGAGAAGCTAGATGATATCAATATTCCAAAAATAAAACTCACCCAAGAATTCCCTGAGAAAAGAACTTTAGAATTTCATTTAGAGTCTGGAAGGAGTAAGTAAGAATTGCAACAAAGGAAGGTTAGCATGATGAGTTGCTCTACAAGAAAACAAACTATTCAGAATTTAGATGTTGCAGCGTTAGTAAATGAATAGTTAATCTATATCATGATCAAACTATTTAATTATTCTCTGAGCTACTGTTTCTGTTTGTCAAAGAATGTTGCCACTTTCTCTATTTCTCTCTGATGTAGCTGGTGAGAATTGTCTTTGGGTTTTCAGTTACACAACAAATATATGGTGTGGGATTCCCCTCTGTATGCTGTGAATACCATTGGTTAATAAAGAAACTGTTTTAGGCCTGTGATTGGGTAGAGGAGTAGAGATAGGCGGTGAAAGCTGAACTGAATGCTGGGAGAGAGGAGACAGAGTCAGGAAGAAGCCATTGAGCAGCCACCAGAGACAGGCACACCCAAACTTTGCTGGTAAGCCACAGCCATGCGGCGATACACAAATGAATAGAAATGGGTTAAATTAAGATGAAAGAGTTAGCCAATAAGAAGCTAGAGGTAATGAGCCAAGCAGTGATTTAATTAATACAGTTTCTATGTGGTTATTTTGGGGCTGAGCAACCAGGAACAAACAAGTGGCCTCTTACTACAAATATGTACCATGGTACCATGTACGGTGTCTAGAACTAAGACGAATTCTCTGGTGAATAGAACAAAATCTATATTTTTTGTTATTAACTCAGACTGACACAGATATTAATAAAGAAATTGCCTAAATGCATAAGATATATTCTTTTCCCATTAACACAGTGTAAGGTAATAACATCAGGCCCATAAATGTGGTGTCACAAAACCTCTCAATGTTTCTGTTTCTATAACAGATACATCTTATTAATCATCAATATGTTCAAAAATTTTTAATTCCTAAAGGAGTGGCAGGGGGCAGGGCCTGCCTCAAGCTATGACCAATTTATATTTAATTGGCATCAGCAAGTCACTTAATTAATGGATAATGGAAAATAGAACAACCATGGGGACCAGTATTCAAAGTATCTGGTCAGCACATTCTTTCCCAGGAGAAAACTCCCCACTTAAATAAAGATCAGCAATTGGCTTGGTGAATATGCAAAGAGAGGAAATGTTAAGAGCTGTGACAATGCTAGGCCAGGCAGGCTAACAAGAGTGTATTCAGTCAAACAAGAGATTCTCCCAAGCAATACTGAAAGCATGTGCCTCCAAATGCATTGTGTAGACACTGATTCTGCCACTTCTCTTTACAATACACTCTCATACAAGGCACCCAAATTCCAGTTTTGAGGATTATTGAATTATGTCTTCATATTCAATTCAATTATATGAATTATGAATTCATAAAACTATGAATTTTGGAGTCATGTGGATCTAGTAATAAGGGTCTCAGATCCTCAGTATGTTCATAATTCTCTGAGAAAATCTTACAAACAGTATGCAAGAAAGTATGAATCTGGGAAAAAGTCTTATTTGTGGAGTAAAAAAAGACCCATATGTAACTCCCTGCCATGAGATCTACTGTTATGTGACCATACGCAAATTATTTCCATTGCTTTGGCCTTAGCTTCTTTTCTACAAAGTAAAGGTATGGCAGTTCTTTTGCATGACATAGTTATAAGAGTTCTATAACAGAGTGCCTATAAAGCTAGCAAAAGTACTACACATGTAAGTACTTGATGACAATTCACAGCTCTGTATTCAATCAGCAGCAGCAGACTATTCCCATTATCCCCATTGCTGCCATTCAGTACTCCAAGCAGCTCAAAACTCAAGTATTTAAAGAAAATATTCAATTCCCAATGTATTCTTTGAGGAAGATGTAGCTCTAATGTCTTGATGTGGTATTGCCAAGTGTCATAAGCCTGTGGAATTTTTGCAATAGCCATTCAAACATATTCATCTACGTGTAGACAGATTATTTCATAGTGCTTACCACATGCTAACTTGGACCAGGCACCAAAGGTGGCTAGGAAGTTAGACAGTTGAGAGTTGCTCTGCTCTCTTAGGGGTCAAAGTCTTTCAGGACTCAAATCCGACCAAGGTGTCAATCTTGGCCAAGCCTTCTTCAGATAGCATTTGCTCACACTGCTCCATTCATTTAGATGTTGATTATCACTAAACTGCACAGTGCCTTGTCTGGACTGATTCTCTTGTAGAATGACTGGTCTATGGTTTGATCTCCCGGAAGTTTGGTCCTCAGTGTCATGATGCTATAAAGTCCCTTAGAGAAAATGGATGGCTGCAACATAATTAGAACTATTGGAACACATTGATGCTAGTCTCACAGAATGAGTTGGCTATTCTCATAGGATGCCACCACCGCAAGGTACCCACCACAGTTGAAGACAAGCTGGCACCGTGCTCTTCAATCTTTAGGGCTATTATTTAGAGACCCTGATTTGTTCAATTTGCTCAATATAGTACCCAACCTGAGGTATTTTTGTAGTAGGAATGGAAAATGATGGGCTTAGAGAAACAAATGTTTCCTTACTGTCAAGAAAATATTTGAAGGAAAGAAGGAAAAAGAAAACACAAATTTCCACTTTTTAAAAAATTTTACATGTATTTATTACTTTATGAATCTATTTATTTTGTATGGGGATGGTGGTACACATACCACAACATATGTGCAGAAGCCAGAGGATACCTTGCCAGAGTCATTTCTGTCCTCCTACCATGCAGTTCCCAGGAACCAAATTCAGGTGACCAAGGTTTCATTAGTTATTGTATGAAGACTAAGAAATGTGAATGAGCAAAGAGCCAAGTGTCCAACAGAGCAAGAATCACCACAAGTACCATGACTCTCCAAAACTACACATCAGGAAGCGGACACAGATGGTTGGCATTTGCATTTCTATCTAAGGAAATACAGAGAGCAGAACTGCACAATGGGAAGTGGACAGAGATGGTGGACATTAGCATTTTTATGCAAGGAAATAAGGAGGACTGTGCTGATTTAATTCAGTACTAATAACAGAAGTTGTTTGATATGCCAACAACTCCTTAATGCCTCAAAGAATCCCAAATGTACAGCATCCATCACCTCTGACAGGGGGATTATCCCAGTCTGCACTGAGAAAAAAAAAGAACACAAAGCACTGTTTTCTTTGAACTAGTGTTTTTGTTTTGTTTTGTTTCTGTTTTAAGACCTTTCTTGATAAATCTTCTGCATGTTGGTTCTTTCTGTTCCAATTAAAGTCTATGCCTAAATTCACTTTGTGGATATAATAACTAGGATTTCTTTCAGGGCGCCATTCCTAATTAAAAGCAGCATTTACAGAGAAAGGCTTTTACATACTTATATATTACCTTATTCAATCCAAGCAAATTGCTTCCCTGTGTAAACTTCTGAATAGTTTCATTTCTTCAAACACTAAAAAGTCATTCTAATGTAGATTTTGCATTAATTTGGGGGAAAGAAAATGGAGCAAATTCTAATTGGAATTACTATTTCTAAAATTAATTCTTGACTTTTTAAAAATAGATACAAGCACTCATATTTATAAATGTCTCTCCATGTATTCTGATCTCCACGATCTGAGTGAATTCTTGACACATTTGTGATTCTGAAACTTACACTTTTCTTTCTTTTCATTTGTCTTGCTTCAGAAAAGGGGCTTGGGATTATGCAGGAGACAGGGTGAAATGAATAATATAACACAGGCTAGTTACACATCAACCAGTTTAATCCCAAGCAGTTCTGCAATTTATCCTTTCCCCCACTTTTAAAGATGAGAAAGTTGAAGCAGAGCGAATCTCTGAGATCTGTCTGAGCAGCTGTAATAGGAGTATCCTCTTCTGCCTACTCCACCACCATGGCAATACTGTGGGTTCAGGGAGAGGCACTGTTTGTTGAAAGATAGACAAAGGAGCCTTGACATATGGCTTTGTTTCTTTCTGCCTCTTTTACATGGGGAAGACTTCTTGGCCTTTCTGTTCTTGAGTTATTTTTTTCAACTTATCAAATAGAACAATTGTGCCTGCTGAATTGGGTCTAAATGGAGGTCAGAATTAATGCAACCTCTGTCTATGGGTCTGTCTGCTTTTCCTTACTTTTGCTCGTGAGAATTCCTTAAACTCCACTCTTCAGTAGCCTTCCTCCCCTCCTCCAGGTAGTCCCATCCTTATAGAGTTTGTTAGCCATGTGGGCAAGAAACTGCTTTTGCCTGGACTGCATGATGTTATGTTGTATGAACTGGCCGTACAGAACCCACAAGGAAATGACTGCTTAACTTGCCTAAAGGTGAGATGATCCTTTGGGGTTCCTGCTTCATGAAAGAGTCTGATGGACAATCTGCAGGACACAGAAGAAAGTGACTGACAGACTGCCAATATAGGTGGAACTCTCTTTGAAATTTCCTGCTTTGTGGAAAAGTCTGCCTGATACTATGGGCCTGTAAGCTGAAGATGGGTGCCTATGTTACAGAAGAACTTTGGGTGACTGTCAAGGCAGTTTTGGAAGTTGCTTACAATGTACTTCCTGTTAACTTAGGTAATAGCATATCCTTCTGGAGTCTTTGATAGAGTTGAAGAATAGATAGTTATAGTTTTCCTTAGTTATTATAAAAGATAAAGTAGATGTAAATATTGTAACTGTAATTCTTGCTTGGTATCTGTTTTATTATATGTAACTTTACTATGTTAAAGTTAAAAACTTTCTTTTCATTTAGACAGAAAAGAGGAAATGATGAGGGAAGTTCTTCTGCATATGTGTTGCTTTTATTGGTTAATGAATAAAGAAGCCCTTTTGGCCTGTGGTAGGGCAGAAGAATAACGCTAGGTGGGGGAAGACTAAACCAAATGCAAGGAGAAAGAAGAGGAAGTCAGTAAGAAACCATGTAGCCCCGCCAAAGACAGCCTTTTGCCAACAGTTTCAGGCTGGCTGATGGCTCCTGGTGACAGGGCTCTAATGGACATTAACAGAGCTGGGTTTTGTGTATCACATGGGACTTGATCTGCCCTGTATCTTATTAGAGTAAGCTTGCCTCAGGCATTTACAGCTAGTATTTACGAAACTGGTTTAAAAAATAAGCATAACTTTGAGTGGATATTATACTTGTTTTATTTTCTTAAAACAAAAGTAAACTGGCAGCATTTTTTTTAAAAGATGCTGCAGCTGTGAGTGGCTGAGAGATGATCATCTTGGACTCGGCCCAGATTACTGTTGAGAGGACATCCCAAAGTGCCCGTTGATTCTGGAGGTAGGAAAAGAGTCACTCTGTAATTGCTCCTACTGGTCTGGTTCTTGGCATTCCTCTGCTCTCTGATTATGGCATATTATCCAGGCATAATGGGAGGAAGAAGCTTTTTCTTGTCATGCCCCCCCCTTTGCTTACACACCCCTTCTTGAGATTTTAACAAACCCAAACAGAAATCTAGAAAGCAGCATTTGTGACAGTCCCTGACATAAGCTTTCAATCTAGTGAGCAGATTCTACTGATCTCGCCCTTATCATCTGACGGGTCTTGCTAACACACATCAGAGTTGAAGATTTGATGGGTGCAACTAAAATTGCATGAAAAAGAAAATACAAAACCATGTACAATTAGCCCTGCCCATTGTCACAGAAGTCAGGAGCTTCACCATCAAAAGGTCTTAAATTGTGTTATTGGAGATGAAAAAATTAAGCATGGTGCTAAAAATGGAAATTAGACCAGTGAAATGTGTAATTCCCACAATAGAGAAAGGCAAAGAGAAATCTAAACCTGAGGTTTTTAGTGTTTCGATGTCTTAGATTAAAATATCAGATTAGCTGACTTCATAGACCCACAATAGAGAAAGGCAAAGAGAAATCTAAACCTGAGGTTTTTAGTGTTTTGATGTCTTAGATTAAAATAGATTAGCTGACTTCATAGACAAATCCCCAACATCTCCTCTTACTTCTCTAGCTACAACCAGGTATGAACTTGGTGACCCTTAATCTTGTAATTTGGCATTCACTATTCTTTCTAATGCCTTAAAACCACCAGAATCCTCACAGTGTTGCTCATCGGATGTTGAAAATGTGTTTTAATTAAAAGAGAAATACACATTTCTTGCACCCTGTTAGTGCTCCTGCAAGGAACTTTTTGAACAGCCTCACAGAGGTTATCCACTGGTCCAGTTCCAATATTATCAAAATTAATGTTTGGGTAAGAAGATGGTGTGAGTCTTTGAATGCATTTGGCCTTTTAAAGTGAAACAAACTGAGGCATGTGGTAGAGCTCCACAGCCCCACAGGGCAGAGGCACAGAGAACTCGAGTGAAGCCTAGCCACACAGTGCGTTTGAGGCTCTCCCACTATGCACAAACCTGAAGATAAGAATAATAATAGTGATTTTAAAATGATAGACTTCATAAATGGGGTAGGATTGAGAGAAAACTGTCAAGTCCATTTAATGGCCTGATCTTTAGCAAATCAATGTTTCAGGTGTGAGGAAAGAACAGAAGAAAGCCAAAAGTCTACGTATTAAGGATTCATAAGATTACTTATGAATTTATGTAGTCCTGAGACTCCTGAAGGGTTAACTCTATTAAGCATTGTAAAACTTCCTTTAGTTTTCAGAGCACAGATCTGGCCTTGTAACTGAGGACTCTGTGGTTAGTCTTTCACATATTTAGTTATGGGTTCATTTTCGTAGCATTATCGTGATGTTTGTGGCTACAAGACCACCACTAGCCTACAGCATCCTCTCTTCTTTGGGAGACTCCTTTCCATTCAGCTGCTCCCCACCCACTCTCTGTAGTAAGGAGTGGAGCGGCGGGCTGCGTTCCTGCCACCCCGGCTCATGGCTGCCTGACTAGCTTATGCCCCAAAATAATTACACAGAAACTGTATTCTTTTAAACACTGCATGGCCCATTAGTTCCAGTCTCTTATTGGCTAGCTCTTACATATTGATCTAACCCATTTCTAATAATCTGTGTAGCCCATGAGGTGGCTTACCAGGGAAGATCTTAACCTGTGTCTGTCTGGAGTGGGAGAATCATGGCGACTGCCTGATTAGGCTTCTTTTTCCCAGCATTCTGTTCTGTCTACTCCACTTACCTAATTTTCTGTCCTATCAGGCCAAGCAGTTTTCTTTTTTAGTTAACCAATGAAAGCAACAGATAAGATACAAGATCCACCTCCATCAGCTCTCCATCTGTGTTACCCTAAGGCAGGTTTGGGAGAAGGTCAGTTTCATGCTAGGAAGACTTTTTTTCTTCTTGAAAATAAATATCCATGCTTTATGCAGGGTTTGCTATTTTATCTGTAATTCATGTCTCAAATTCCAGGGATTTGGCCTCCTAAATCAGTCCCAAACTCTCATACAAATGTTGGACATTTTTAATGTGTGTGTGTGTGTTTAAGGACTAGTAAGTTGCAGCTGATTGCCTGGGGAGACACAGGGTATCTTCTAATTACAGAACATTGCAGTTGTAGCATACAGTGGCCACTGACAAGATAGGCAGGAATGATGTAGATGCTCTCCAGCACAGCTTTATTTCCCAAACAGGTAGTGAGTGGGGTGTGATTCAACCCACAGGCACTGGTTTTCAGACTCCCGCTAATGCCAATGTTTTCTTCCTCTCCCTGCCTTGCCCGCTGATTGATCTTAGAGTGTGCATCCCGTCCAGCTCTCTTCTTTCTGGAGCCCAGTTGCTCCAGCACTTCTTCCCTACTTCTGCCATTGTAAATGGGCAGTGTCTTATGCCAGGCACCCAGCAAATAAGAAAACATGCCATGAGTGATCAAAATGACATCTTGTGAGACATTTAATAACCAAAGCTCCAAGCCCTGCTGAAAGTCCCTGCTGACACTCGCCATGTGCCCCACGGCTTTGTGGCTGTTTCACACAGTTTTGTCACTTAACTGTCCACTCTCCTTCAAAATTAGGAATTATTTAGCTTCAATTTATAGGAAAATCATTGTTTTTTTTTTTTTTTAAGTTACAGCTAGAAAAGTATTCAGAGGTATGATTAGAATCCCCACTGAACCCCTTATCCCTGAAACTGTGGTAGCATTACAATGCAATTATTTGGAACATTTTTATCATAATCTTTATGCAACCATGGTTCTGCTTAGAAAAAGCCCAGGGATCTCTATGAACTAAAAGGAAAAGACTGTACAATGGTTTCCTTTAGATGAACATGGTAACTTTCCAATCAGACACATTCACTAAGGCCGTTTTCATCAGATTTCGACAGCGGTACCCATGTAGAAACACACAGAAAGTAATGATGACTTTTCACTTGCTATGGGGAAATAAGAATTCTGGAATTTTGTATGCGCTGTTTAAAAGCTGCCAAAGGGCTATGGCTCATCAGAGCCAGGTCACATTGGGTCCCTTGGCCTTTAACTGAAGCTTTTTTTGAACAACTTACTAGACTCTCATACATCTCTAAGTTGTGTTTTTAGTTTTAGTTAGGATAATTTCTTACACTGATGCTCAAGCAAGAGAAAGCAGAAAGAGGACCTTGATGAGGGCTGTCTCTATCGCTGAGTTTTTGAGGCCTTACCTACAGCCCATCTTGGTGCACCCTTGTTGATGTGATCCCACAGGGTGAGGCTATGTAGATGTGAAATAAAGCGCCATATCTTAAGTCTTCCACAGAAGGTCTGAGAAAAGAAGGGCTTGAGTCACAGCCCTCTATCAGTTTTGAACCCAAATGGTCAGACATGCAGCCCAGCTGTTCCTCTGTGAATTTGAGGCTGGTGGTCTCATTGTGGGACACACAGACCTAGGGAGCCTAAGTGTCGTTTTAATTGTTAAGCAAATGATGAGTCTCCAAAGAGCAATAATATTGTCCTTTGATTAAATGCCCTTATGGGTATAAAACAGGGATTTATCTAGAAGAAAGAGGAAGTCACAGGACAAAGCATATTAAAGCCCTTCTTAGCATCGACTAGATTTGGTTATCAGGTCTAATAAGTAGTGCTGGGCTCTCATCTAAATATAAAAATGGAGTCTTATTTCTTTATTAATAATATCATAATTACTCTTTGGTATGTTCAAATTCATTATGTTTGATGGAACTTTTTCCCAGTCAAGGACATCTCCTTGTCGTGAGCAATTTTAATTTTCTTAGCACATAAAAGCCCAGCAAGAAATGGGCCTTAATCCCTCATGAGTCTCACTGTATGCCTTGGGGAGGTGTCTGGGCTCTCACTAAATAATATTTCCTCATTATACCTCTTCTCTTCAATAGCAATTGACTTTGATGTTGTTGTTGTAAAGTCAAATCTTTGACTAGATTTATGTTAGTTAAATCTATATGTTTTGAGCTTTTCTTTTATTTCACTTTAAAATTCAGGTTTCTGAGTAACAAAGCAGAGTTGTTCCCAGTGGCTGTGCTCAGCACATTGTTAAGGACATATAATTAATAAAATTTGCACACACCATTTTAAAAGGCCATCAGTCTTACTCTTTCTGGCGAGTGCCAGAAAGAATGCATTTGACCAGTGCACACACAAGTTATATTGTTTGAATGATTTATTTTTTAAAAATTACTTAAAATATCTATCACAGATGATTTATTATTGTAAAATTAAGTCACCTGTAGTTTTCAATTCACCAGGATGGATTGTTTTTGGAGGGGGACGGGGACTGAATTTCTATGGTATTTTAGTACTGTTGATATTATCAAATGATGTCAGATTTAATTAGTAAAAGGAAGATTTTACAAACATTGACCTTGGTTCAAGGAGACTGGGAGAACAAAAAACAAATCTGAAGATAAGGAGATAACAATTGATGGGTGGAACACTATTCTATTTGAAGAAACTAAAAAAAAAAAAGATAAAGTGCTAAAAATTGAATGTGTGACCTGCAGAACCAGATCAAATTAAACACTGCCATACTAGTTGAAAAATAAAATCCTGACTAGGTGAAGGCAGCAGAACATTCTTGATTTGAGAAGTAATTGAGGGTTGTTAGACATACTTCAATGAAACTGGCTTTGTTATTTCAAGAAAAAGGAGAAGGCGGTTGAAAGGAGAGGAAGTGTGGGTATACAAGCAAGGATCTGAACTGATGGTGACAGTGGATAGGAGATCAAATGTAAACAATGGCATAAACCAGCTAAATTATACATTACCAAGAAAAATAGTTCTCTACCTATGTTACACAAAGGAATAGAGACTCCTCCTTCGGGGAACATAAGATTATTTGAACGTGTGATTTATAAAGCATGCAATCTACTATGTGCCTTAAACATTGTACTACATGGGATAGAGAAGTAATTATGAAATGAGGATACAGCTGCTCAAATAAACCTGAATACAACCAGGAACCATACACGATGTTCTGAACATATTTTCTGTGCATGTACGGGCACAGATTCATTTCTTTTAGATATGAGAGAAAAATGGGAAGAGTACTGATAATTCTGTGGATTTTTGTACTTACAGAAAAGCCTACTACCATTTCCCTGAGCTGTAATTTGCCTTTGTGCACTCTGATGTTAATAAAGAAGGAAGATTATTAAGAATATCATAAAGAAATCCTAAGGATCTAACCCACACTAAGAGGGCAAGTGGTCTTCATTTACCAATCCTTGAGAGAAAAGAAAACAAAATAAACCGATCCTTCTCACTGGTGAATCTTAAAAAGAAAGGCCAGACGGGATTGACTGTTGAGCCAATATTCGTTAGGCAGTAATGACAACGGTGCTGTACTATATTAAAAATGTAATCACATTTTTAAAGAAGATCTTACACTTCATAACTCATCAGAAGTGGGGTAGGTATTAAAGTGAAGGAGGAGGGTTGAACTTTAGCAAATGTCATCTACTCATTCATTTGCCTATTTACCAAGCATTTTCTATTGGCCAGGTTCTCTGCCAGAAACGGGAGATACAATGATTGACCCTCTGTTTCCGTGAAACTTCTGTGGCATTGAGAAAAGGACGGTAATGAAATTATCACCACTTGTCCATAAGATCACAAAGTTAGAGACCGGAAGCTTCTAAAAGAATGGACCTTTCTGTGTGTTTCCCTAATGTAGGTCAAACCCTTTTGCAGAGCCAGAGGAGGCCTTCTTGACAAAGTGGGGCTTTCCTGCTTCTCCATACAAGGCCAGCTACATATAATAATGCAAAGGGAGGAGCAGAGGGACATGTGCAAAGATCCTGGGGTGGAATTGAGAGCAACACAACTCTGCTTACAAAGTAGCTCTTCATCCATCCAGATCCAGGCTGGATTTTATCTGTTTTCTTTTAGTTCCCCAAACTGTCACACAAATCTATCTGATCTCCTCTTCTCAAAACAGCCCAAACCAGAACAAGTTCTTATTTGTTTATTACTATTATTTTTAATTTATTTACTTTTGGTGTGTATGTGTGCATGTGCTATGCTGTGCGTGTGTGTTTGTGTGTGTATGTATAGTGTACTCATACACTATATATTTGAAATATTTTCAAGCTAATGCTATTTCAAATTGGTGGTCAGTTGACATAAGTTCTACTTGATGTGAAACTTTTGTCTCACATGAACTTCTCAGACCCCTGCGTAGGGCACAGTGCTACGCTGACAAAGATGAGATCTGACACAGGCTTAGAAAATAAATGATTTTACATATGAATGCAGGAGCTATGGAGCTGCCTATCTACTCTTAGGTCAAATTTGAAACTATGAATGTTAACTTCTCTTGTAATGACAAACTTGTAAGAAAGACAACTGCAAATCAGAGCACTGGACTTTAGAGGGCAAGTTTATATTCTGACAATTTGTTTCAAGGGAATCATCAAAGCAAATGGTCTGTGGGTATGGATTATTTCACACAGAAAGACACACAAAACAAGAGTCTTGAAATCTCGACAAGAATGTGAATGCAACTTTCACAAACTATGAAGTGGGTTGCCATCCTATTCTTCAAAGTTGAGAACAGTTTATAGAAGTTATAGTGAGGCTGAAAAAAGTTAATTTATCTTCCTTGTTAATAATTGATTATGAGGATAAGCCTTTCTTTCTCTCCTATACCTTGTTGCCTTTCCCCTCTCTTGTTAGCAAGGCACTTTATGCTCAAATTGGTAGAGAAAAGCATCCCAGAAGACTAGCATATAGTTCTCCTCTGTCTGTCCATAGAGGCTGTATTCTTGTTGATTTGGGAATGTGTGCAGCAGGTTTTTTTTTTCTAACCATTGCTGCCTCTCTCATGTTGACTTTAGTAAACAAGTCAATATTTTACCATTTAGGTATCTCCCCACAAACAGTTATCTCATGGGATAATAGACTTTAAATTCCCAAATGTTCCTGAGGAAGGTTACTAGTGTGTTGTATTTCTTTATTTACTTAGGAAGAAACTAAATTTTGCTATATTCATGTAAGATCTAGTGATGGTGAACCCATTATCTTTCCAGTAGGAAACCCTGCCAGTGCTTTTGGTAGGAGGAAAACTTACTTAGACAGGAGGTGAAGAGACAAAAGAATTTATGTGTACTTCTTCCCATATGTAATATAGCTAGAATCTGCAAGTACACATCAATACTGTGCAATAATTCTGTTTAAGGATCAGGGAAGATGACTTAGCAGGTAAATATGATTGCTTCCAAGCTTGTGATTGGCTACTATCACTAAAGTATACACATAGATTAATACTCTACAATATGCTCTACAACTTACACCAACCTGGTTGAATAGCCTCTTGATTATGATCCCAACACAAACATAGACCTTGCAAATGTGAGGAAAAACATAAGCTATTCTAATATCTGCTTTATTGCCACAATGGTCTTCCATACTAACACAAAAAATGCAAAAGCTATCTTTTTCTAATGACTTCTTATTTTAAAATCACATGTTCAAACTTGCTACTAACTGGGTGCACAACCAGAGGATAATATTTAACAACAATATCTCAGCTAGCTTCTTCATCTGAAAAGAGGGAACTTAAACATTTGTGCTATTAAGATGTGAAGAAAATGAAGTAACATAAGTATATATGGTATTTGATATGGAGATAACATACAGTTAAAACTCAGCTGGGATGAGAACAATACCAGTAGTAGTGCTTATACTGCTATTAATTAAATTACTTTCTCACAGGCAGATGGTTTAATTTCCATCAATGCAGGAAATGCTGCAGCAGATATACCTGTGTATAAATTTGCAGTTACAACATTCCCTCTTTCTTTATGTCTAGTTTCTAGTTGTTATAAAGCTAGAATGAACAGATAAAAGAAACTTCCTGTAAAGTATCAAAACATGTTGCTGGCCAGTGTGTATGAAAGGTTGCTTCAGTCCATGCAACCATATCTAAGAACAATTTCACACACTTCAACACCTTAAATCTTTAGATGATTGTGAGTGAGCCTGGTTAGAATTACACACTTGATTTATGAATGAATATTCTTTGTGGTCTGTTTTTCTTAATTTACAAATACTTAAAACAGTAATAAAAAGAAAGGAAATGGTGTTTGGGGACCACAAAGGCAGAATTTTCCAACTGTGAGTCTGACCGGTGTTGATTAAGAGGGTGTCTGGGGAAGAGTTAAAAAATACTTCTGGGGTGAGAGGCCTTAGATGCTAAAGAGAAAAGTCAGGAAAAATGCCAAGTATATTTCCCATAATACATCACCTCAGCCATCTGTGAGAATGATAATGCTCTCTTTAAAGGAGAAACAATTACTGACAAAGGGGAGGGGGTTGGGGAACAATGATAGATATTTCTTATTTTTCAAATAGCTTTTTGCTAATGAGTATATGAGATGCATAATATTTGAAATATTCAATTAATATTTGAAACACTGATATTTAACAAAATAAGGATCCATAATGTGTAATGAAACATTATCCCAGGTTATAGTCCTATTACTGAACTTTTGTAGGTGTGGTGATACTCTCACCCTATCCCTGGTCATAGATGGCTAGACAGATAGGTAGGAAAAGTCTTATTATCAACTGATGTTAGTAATAAGATAGTTATATGAAATATTATTCTAAAACAACAAATTAAGTAATATGTTTCTAAAATATTCTTCATAGGAGAATCTTATTCTTTTTACTTTGTTTCTTCATCAGTAGCTATTCTTCCCATTTTTGTGGTATGTTCCCTCTTATACCACTAGATTCACAAAGTTTTAGGCTTCACTCTTTGTTGATATGGCAAATATTTTTATCTTAATATCACCTTTATGGAAGTGGGGCGATCACTTCAGAAGTAGTGTCCATGGCAGAAGGACTTAACTCAACAAAGAACAATACCATGAATTATAGGATCAAGTATCTTGGTGAATATGTGCTCCCATGGCACATTAAAATTCATCTCTGGAAGGGTGCTACAAAAACAACATTCCTGGAAAAAAAATCACAAGACACTTCAAATTATGTGAAACGTTTGGTTTGCAAGGACAAGTTTCTTTCTTTTTTAATCCCCTGTAAAATTTCCTAGAAACACAATTTATGTCCTAACACGCTTAAGGGCTAGGGTTGTCCCAGGCAACAGCAGCTTTTGTTCAGCATTTCTGGCTTTAGACGGGTTCCTGGACCGTTTGCAATCAGTGTTGAAATGCAGGCTTCAGTAAAAACTGTGAGAAGCTGAGAAACGTTACATGCATAATTCATAATTCCCTCATCACTGGATGTATGTGTGTTTGAGGATTCAGGGTTACACTGCTAGCCTACTTCATTGAAAGTATGATTTGGATATAGTCAACAATTTTTTTACTAGTGCTTAAAAAATTCCTTGCATTTTCATTAAAATGATTTTTTTTTGTTTTCTCCTGGAAGATGTTTTTAAGTTAGAATTTTTAACTTACTACTAGTACCTACAAAACCAGAAATTGGCTTGTACATATCCCTCTAACATGACTATATTTTCTCCCCCACCCCTTTCTGCTTTCAACTGAAGTATCTCTTGACAGGTCCCAGAACACTCCCAACTCCTTTCTGAACCAATACATCTAGACATTCCTGCTATTTCCAGCTTTAATGGGCAAACAAGATGCCTGGTGGCCTCAGTTTATTAGTCTTTGGTTTGCTTTCACCAGGAATTCCTTAAATGCTTTGCCACATGAGTTACTGCACAGATCACCTCCACCTGGAACATCCAAGCAGGGCAGTGGTGGTACGTGCCTTTAATGCCAGCACTTGGAAGACCGAGGCAGACAGATCTCTGTGAGTTCAAGGTCAGCCTGGTCTACAAGAGCTAGTTCTGAGCCAGACTCCAAAACTACAGAGAAACCCAGTCTCAACAAATAAACAAATAAGCAAAGAATGAACACCCAATCTTCAGTCACTGTGCTGACTATTATTATATAAACTTGACACACAAACTGAGACATCTGAAAGGAGGGAGCCTCAATTGACAAAATACTTCCATGAGATCTTGCCGTAAGACTTCTTCTACATTAGTGATTGTTGGGGGAGGGTCCAGCCATTTGTGGGTGGTGCCATATC
>NW_026067912.1:8448414-8519099 GCF_014885135.2 Alexandromys fortis | reverse complement strand
TATATTTCTGCTCTTGATTAAGGTATTGTGATTGTGCAGCTCATTTAAAAATGTAATGTATAATTAAGAAGTATAGGTAAATGGAGAGTCATATATAATAGTCAAGCTTGTAGTCATGCTAATTTGGTTTTCTTGATGTACAGAGTTGTATTTCAGATGGGTAGGCATTATTCAAACCTTTCAAAGACTACAGAATATGGCATTTAAAATGTTTTAAGAACTTAGAACTCTTTATGACAATGAGACACATCTGTTCCTGGCAGCACCAATTGCTTCAAGAGGAAAATGGGCATTGAAGCAGCATCTTATAGAGCTGGTTAGCCATTTGAGCAAGAAACTGCTCTAGCTGGACTGCTTCATTGGTATATTGTGAGAACTGGACATGCAAGACCCACAGATAAATGACTGCTGAACTTGCCTAAAGGTGAAACCATTCTTCGAGGTTCCTGCTTCATCAAAGTGTCTGCCAGACACCCTACAGGATACAGAAGATAGTGAATGACAAACTGCCAATATAGGTGGAACTCTCCTTGAAATTTCCTGCTTTGTGGAAAAGTCTGTTGGATACTATGGGCCTGTAGGTTGAAGATGGATGCCCCAACTGTAGAGAAGAACTTGGGTGACTGTCCATGCAGCAAGATGTCTCTGTCAATTCTAGAGATTTGGCAGTTGCTTACAATGCACTACCTGTTTATTTAGGTAATACTATATCCTTCTGGAGTCTTTAATTGAGTTGAAGAATACATAGATATTATTATAGTTTTCCTTAGTTATGATAAAAAATAAAGTAGGTATAAATATTTAGCTATCATTCTTTCTTGACACCTGTCTTTTTATAAGTAACTTTACTATATTAAAGTTAAAACCTTCCTTTTAATTCAAACAGAAAAGGGGAGGTGATGTGGGATTCCCCACTATATGCTGTGAATACCATTGGTTAGTAAAAAAAAAAAAAACTGTCTTGGGCTTGAGCAGAGCAGAATAGAGGGTAGGCAGGGAACACTAAACTGAATGCTGGGAGAACAGAGGCTGAGTTTTGAGCCATGGAGCTGCTGCCAGAGACAGACATGCTGGAACCTTGCTAGTAGGTCACGAGCTTCATGGCAAAATATAAAATAGTGGAAATGAGTTAAATTAAGATGTAAAAGTTAGCCAATAAGAAGTTAGAGCTAATAGGCCAAGCAGTGATTTAAATAATACAGTTTCTGTGTGGTTATTTCAGGTCTGAGTATCCAGGAACAAATAAGCAGCCTCCTACAACAGATGAGGGGTGGGGAAAGGGTGAGGCAGGAGGAGGACAGGGAGTGGGAATGGGGATAACTATATAAAATGAGAAAAGATTGTATGTAAAAATTTCTCAATAAAAAAGGGAGAAAAAAAGAATGAGTAAGCTATGGGGAACAAGCCAGTAATAAGCACCCCTCTGAGGCCTCTGCATTAGCTCCAGTCTCCAGGTTCCTGCTCTGTTTGAGGTCCTGTCCTGTCTTCCTTTGATGATCAACAGCAATATGGAGAGGTAAGACAAATAAATCCTTCCCTCCACAACTTTATCACTCATAGAAAAATGAATACATGCAGCATTATTTGGTTGCTTGCAATGGCAGTTCAGAGAAATATTAAAAATAAAATTAAACAATCAATGTAGGTTTCTTTATACTTGTGCCTAGTTTCTCGGGGTTTTTTAGATTTATTTATTTTTATTTTATTAGTACGGGTGCTCTGTCTGCATTATGTTAGTGCACCATAAGATCCTCTGGAGCTGGAGATATGCATGTTTGTGAGCTGTCATTTGGGTGCTGGGAATCAAACCCAGGTCCTCTGAAATAGCAGCCAATGCTGCTAACTATTGAACCATCTCTCTGTCCCTAGTTTCTCAGTACCTTAGGGAAAAAAAATGTGACTCCAATCAATACAGCACCATAATTTTTTCCTCTCTAGATGTTAAATACATGAATTACCAATGTAATATTAAATTTCCAGTGTCATTTATAATAGGATCACAGATTTGATTATAGATCTGTGAATACACATTTCTATTAGTTATTTCTATATTCCCATCTACAATTTGGAATAAATGCCGAACACTTAGCTGCAGTCTCTTTTACGCTAAACACACTTATGAATTTCTTTCAGGTTATTTCTAGAGCTATATAGGTAGAATAGTGCGTGGTCTGTTATAGTTGTGATTCAATCTTCTAAGATCCCAAACCAGCTTAAACATTTCCTGATTTCTAATGAAGACCTAATACATTCTGGATCAGTCTTCACCCACTGTCATTATTTTTCCTTTCAAATGCTTTGAACCCCTGTCTCTCTTCTCCTACCCAGTATTCAGATTTTGTGAACTAGTGCAACTATTGCCTGAGCCGTGCCTGTGTCATAACTAGATGCTTTTATGCAAACTGCCCCATTTGGAACGGCATCACCCTAAACTGCTTTTACAATCTAACTTTAAGTCCCAGCTGAAACCTCATCATCTCAATGAAATCCCTCCCCAATCTGTTCTTAACTCAGCTTCCACAACTACTGAGAATGAATGACTCTGTTTTTGTTCATTTAATTTACATTGCTATCACTAGAGTCAATTGTTGGCATCTGCTTTCTATATTATCTTCTATGGGAGCCTTGAATCCTTGTGACAAAATCCTATAATTCATTCGTGTATTCATTCAGGGCTAGTGCACAGTTTGGTGACAAAATACTATATCTAGGAGTGGAGAAAATGAACCAAACCTATTTTATTTTTATATGCAAGTATTTGTTTATGGTGGCATTGGAGTAGCTGATCCATGGTAGTAACCAAAGTAGTGATGGGTGAACGCAAAGGGGAAAAGAAAAAAAAAAAAAAACAACTTTGCTTACATCCCCCATCTACGCATACGTATGCATGGATGTTATGTGCTCTCTGAGAAGAAATAATTATACTGTCATCACAGGAAAAGCTCCAAGAACAGAATCATTCCATTTCTCCTGATTTTTGCAATATTTCCCATTTCAAATGAGACATATCATCAACTCAAGCACAGTTATGAGTGTCAATTTCTGAATATAGGTTTTCATTGGCAAAATCATATGGACAAGTTATCTCACTTGATTCGCTGCGACTACTTTTAAACAGCCACTGGCTTTTTGTAAGGTGCCTTGAGATTTGGAATCATTTCTCACTTTACATTTAGATGGGAAAAAAATCTCAGTGCATAGAATGTGAAGTACTAAAGTGCCATGGACATAGAAGGATTGCAGAATCAAGCATCCTATTTTAAAACAAAGGAAACTGGAGAAAGAGTCTCCAAGCTGAAATTATTGGTTTCTAAAGTAAGTACCATATTGAAGGGCAAGGCAAAGTTTTCAGGAAAAGCAGAGAGTGCTGGATAGACACGCTTAGCAAAGCTCCCTTGTGCCTGTGTATGTGCCTCAGTTCATTCAGGCCACTGTCCAGAAATACCACAAAGTGGGATGCCTTTGAATAAAAGAGATATTTATCATGTGGGCTGGCAAGTCTAAACATACGGTTCTACCAGGACCAGTCAATAGAAAGCAACTTCTCTTGTTTATGTATTAATTTATTTCTGCCTGTGCATCACAGGGAACCTAAAAACGTCAGAGGACATTGTTCAGGATATGGCTCTCACCTTTTAGCTGGGGTTTCAGGGATTGAACTCGGTTCATAAAGGCTAGGCTGCAAGTTTTTTTACCTACTGAGTCATTTCACCAGACTGGTGAAAGAACTTTCCAGGTTGACACTGCTTTCATCTCTCTCAGTCTTAACCTTGAGAAAAGGAAGGGCCATCTTTCCTGAGCCAACTGTTTAAGGAAACTAATCCAATTCGTGAAGACTGTACCTGTATCATTAACCAGTTCCCCAAAAGTATTAGGGAAAGCAAATTTGCACACACACACACACATGCATACATTCATGTCATGGTATGTTTGGTTAATATGGGAAATTCTTTTATTTTATGTAATCAAGAATGACTTTGGACTTCTTATCCTCCTTCCTCATCTCTCAGGTGCTTTAATTACAGGGTGTACCCCTACATCTGGTTTTCACTTCTCCTTTTTGAAGACACCCTTATCTCATGTTGGAGTTGATATAATTATGATAAGTGAAGAATATTGTGTCTTTTATGTCATTGCTTCTTCAAACTTCACCGTGTGTGGGAGTCACCTAGGGATCTTGTTACAATGCAGATTCTGGTTCTCAAGTCTGGCTGAGGATAATGTTTCTGCATTTCTAACAAGCTCCCTTATGATGCTGTGTGACAGGTTGTGCAGCTCTTTCCTCTGAGCCTCAGTGCAGGAGAAACACCTTGTGTCTCATATAACCGAAGAGAAATTCACTGACCTTATCACATATGTAATTAAAGTTTAAAACAAAAAAAAAAAAAAAAGCTTGCGGTGGTTCACACAGTTCCAAGAAGAAAGAAGTGACAGATAACTGGGCAACAAATGTTTTGATGTTTGGTGACTTGAAAGCTATCATTCATACAGATGGACAAAACAGTAATCATACAAGAGCTCATGAAAATGAAAAAAAAAAGATATTGTATGGAAGACACTTGCACATAGGAAGAGCATTTACTAGTACGTTTTTCGTTTACTAATATTACTGGTAATATTATTAATCATCACCCTCTCATCATCATCAAAATAGAATATTAAAGACAGCAAGAGGAATCTAACTTATTGTGTTCATTAGAAAGGTGAGAAAATTGAGACTTCATGAGTGGAAGTGACATGTCTGTGCTCACAAAACCAAGCAGTCACAGAACTGAGATCTAAATCTGATCCTTTAAGCATGAGTAATTCATTCATGCATGCATTCATCAAACATGTGAGTGTCAACTCTCTACCAGTTGCTATGCCATGAATAGCAAATGAGAACAGAAGACTCTGTCTTCAATCTTCATCTAGGAATTGTTTTCTACAACAGAATCATTAATGTAATTATACTAAAAATTGCCTTAATAATGGAAAAACTACCATAATGAGGAAGTACCATGAATACAAATGGAAGATGTCATAGAAAAATATAAAATTAAGAATTTTCTGGGAAAATGAATGAAAGAAAGATATTTCAAGGAAAAACACCAGGTGTGTGTAAAAGCAAAAGGTAGGATGCGACTATGGTAGAAACAAACACGTAGGCAGATATCTAACATGAAAGGCTAGTAAGTAGCCACATGAATAAGACTGATTGGTAAGCCAGAGAAACAAGCTGGTCACATGGGACCAGAGACTCCAGTAAGTTGTGTTTTCCATGTACGGTGTTTTAATTTATTCAGTTAGTTTCCAACATTTTGCAATTGGGATATTACACAGGAATGATAGGCTTTAACTTCCCTTGAAAACTGAGTAGGTCATGGCACTCTGGGAATGTTGTCCACACAGCAGAGCTCAGCTGGAAATAGATGAGGATGGCCTTGCAAGATTGTTTGTCTGCTGTTTAGACTTGGTTTCCTCATGATGTACATCTGGCATGCCTAGATCTTTGAGATTTGCAATTAAGGAAATTTGAGTTTCCTTAAAATTTTAAGATTATTTTTAACATTCAACTGTAGTGAGTTGTTAAATGCCAAGTTTCTTCCCTGTCCCTTGTCTCTACCATTTTTTCCTATTCTTTTCCCTTACTTTCTCTTTTGACTTTCCACTACTCTCTTTCCTACTCCTATCTTTTCTCTTTTTTTCTATCCTTCCTTCGTCCTTTCCTTATTTCACTCTTTCTTCATTGTCTTTCTATTTAGCCCAGACTGGCCTCAAACTCAAGGTAGTTTTTCTCTTTTTTAGCACCCTCTAACCCTGACTGCCATCACCAAACCAGCTCAGAGAATCCAAGTTTCTTATTGAGTGAATGATAAGCCAAAAGAACCAATTTTCTAAACACTGCCTCTATCAGGAAAGTCCATCACAATCACCAAAGTTTGCATCTTGAACTTGAGGATCTTTGCCAGTTATTGATTAATGCCCATGAAGACAAAGTCAATAGTTCAATTTACTTGGACACAATTTAGCTTCCCCTATCCAAGTAGAAATGATGAATTTTATTATACTCTTTTGCTGTAAAATCACAAATTTCAAAAGAAAATATTCAGAGTGAGCCAGTTGTTTATCCATACAAATATTCAAATCTCTACATAAGTATAAACAAAGCTAACAGAAAATAAACCTCTTAGTAAATCTTGTGGATCAAATGAATGTAGGCAAACTCAAAATGTGCATGGGTCTAGCAAAGGTAGAGCCACATGAAGATGGCTCCTTATACTAAACGTCGAAGCACTTTGCAGAATAGACACAAAGGGCTTTCAAAAACTTCAATAGTGACCTCCATATGTCCCTTCACTTAGAGTATCACAGTTTACTGAGAGTGGAAATCAGAAGAGGGGTACTGCTGCCATTTATTGAATATACAAAATACACTTTTTTTAACTTGATGTTGTGGAAGAGATGAAATTATTGATTTATATGCTTGAGATACAATATAGATATATTTAACTCAGGCAGTAGGAAAATTATAGAGTATTTTAATGGTATTTGTTCCTGTAGTTGCTGGTATAGAATAAACAAAGATAATGCTGATGCTTTTGGGCAATGGTGTAATGTGTTCTGGAACTAAGTGGTCATGGAGAATTGTCAGTATTTTCTCTATTTTCTTATTTGTTTGTCTTTTGCTTTCTCTGTGGTTAACCAACTATTTCCTACATTCTATTAGTTACATTTATCTTAAAGGCCCTTTACATTTTCTCTGTCCCGTCTTTCTTACCTTCCATACATTTCCTTTTCAGTCTGGCTGTGCAGTCCAGGGTAAGAATTTCTATGTATCTCGGGCTAGGCTTGAAATCTCAGTGCTCCTGAGGACTGTGTAGGTATGAGCTTTTGCGCTTGACTGGCCCTTTATTCTTGGTGATAACTTTTGTACATAGTTTATGTTGTTATTACTACAGAAAAAGACTGAGAATGTTAAGAAGCAAGGTATGCCATTGACTTAGTTAGGGTTCCTATTGCTGTAATACAATGACCAAAGCAACTCAAGGAGGAAAGGGTTTGTTCCACCCTACAACTCTCAGGTCACAAGAGTCCATTGTCAAACTAAGTCAAGAAGGAACTCAAGGCTGGGACCTGGTGGCAGAAACTGGTGCAGAGGTTATGGAGGAGTGCTGCTTACTGGTTGTTCCCCATGGCATGCTAGTCTGCTGTCTTATAGCATCTAGAACTACCAACCCAGCAGTGACACTATCCACAAAGTGCTGTCCCCCAAAATAAGTCACTAATTAAAAAAATGCCCCATAGAGTTACTTACAGGACATTTTTAACAGAGGCATTTTCACAATTGATAATCTCTCATCTTAAATAACTCTTGCTTAAGTTGGTATAAAACTAAAAGTAATATTTAATAATTATTAATATTTAGTATATACGTATGTCCCACAATATCTATATTTTGCAATGTTGCTAAGTTACAATTTACAAAACATAACTTTATCCATAGAAATGTATAAGAACTTTGTTAAGCATAGCGCATATCATAATCACCACAATCCATATTTAAAATCCTTTTGGAGACCTGAAAGAGAGACTTGAATTTATTTATACTTAATCTTTCCCCCAGTACTATCCGTACCAAACATTAATTCACTCTCAGGATTATCATTTCCTGGCCATTTCACATAAATTGGCAAATGGCATTTGTGGTTTAGGTATCTGGCTTTTACACACAGTGTTTTTGAGATTCTCCTAGAATTTAGCAAAAATCTGTAACTTGTTCTTTTTTGTGCCATGAATATACCAGAGGCAGTTGGCCCATTAACAAGTCTAAGTTTCCACCTTAGTTTTCTTATTCACCTTACAGCTTTCAAGTAACTATTTTGTTGGTTTCACTTTAAATGCTATAGATATCCGAAGTCACAACCGTAATATCTCTCTGCTATGGGGCAGCAATAGAAAGGTTGCGTCTTATCTCTAAGTTAGACAAATCTTGATGATAATAACTTTGTATTCTATGTCCTTATCCTTTATCTAAACTAGCTAGTTACTAATTGAACATGCTATAATGTAAATGTGACTTACTTTTATTAAACATTTTCAGTGCACAAATACTGATTTTTCTAAATGCTCTCACATGCAGGAAAAAATACTTGACTGTAGAGGAAAGATTTGGGAGGAAATTTCAAATGGAAAATCCTAACAAAAAGAACATGTTTAACGATATATTGCATTATTCTAGCAGAGGTCAGTAGGAGCCATTTTGCTTAACAAACCTTTAGTGCCTTGTCAACACACAGAAAGTTAATCCCAAGCTAGTTAAAAATGACAAGTTCATGTGATGGCCAAAAGAAATGTTATACTGCTGAGGGATTTGTGAGGAGAAAAAAAAAAAGCCACAAGAAAATATTACAAAATATGCTGCTGTATATGCTAACAGGCTTTGGGAGATCTTTTATTCTGTTTATAATCAAAATGCTGACATTGGTTGACATAAATTCAGATTGCATAAACAAAGAGGAGAAAAGCAAGAGAAGGGGTAGAGGATTAAGCAGAGTATTGTATAATTTATGAACCACAGGGAAATGATAGAATGTAAGAAAATAACTGAGCCTCATTATCCATGAAGTATATGGAAAATAGGAACATTCTAAACACCCCTCCAATGTATTTCCATTGTATATACAATGTACCTAATTTGTAATTAGCTTTTAATATCAATCTTATATCTTATGAATTTTAAATGAGTAGAAAATATTTTCTGTTATTTTTTCCGCATCCCTTTCTCTCTCTCTCTCTCTCTCTCTCTCTCTCTCTCTCTCTCTCTCTCTCTCTCTCTCCCTCCCTCCCTCCCTCCCTCCCTCCCTCTCTCCTTTCTCGCTCTCACTCTTTTTCCCTCTCCTACAAAGGAAGCCTTGGGGGAAAGTCTTCAACAAATTCTTGGTATTTCTTTGACATGATTTCCAATGAAGTTTCACTTCGATAGTTTTATTTTCTCTGAACTATGCCTAAGTTCTTAACATTTGTAAGTAGTAAAACCTTTGCTTCATTAAACAAAGTCTTCAGAATGCAACAAATCTCTATACTGTAGGTCAGGGCCAGGAGTTTTGTCATAACATTCTCTACTGAATGGCTGGAGAGAGAAATAGAGTCTCAAGGATGCGAGATAATAGCATCATTTCATGGGTGTTTGAAAGTACTTTATTCTCTTTATAGTGCTTTGCTTGTGAATCAAGAGTTTTGATTTCTAAAGAGTTCATATTTCTAAAGATGTATAAACTGTGTGATTTTTAGGAAAGTAATTTTATATTTTAGAAAAAAAAAAACCCATCTTAATTTGGACTCTAGTCTGATTCCAGAGACTTTCTTTCATGTATGACCTATGATATTATAAGTTTCTTTTTTTAAGAGCCATTTTTATGTTGTATGTCCGAGTACTGTCTCTGAAAAACTGCAAAATCAACATGTGCATGTTTGGTGCCAGTGGACACCAAAAGAGAGTATCAGATACCCTGGAATTGGAACATCAGGAAGTTGTTGTATATGACGTGGGAATCAAACCAGAATTTGTTTTTTTAAGAGAAACAATTGCTCTTAGCCACTGAGAACTCTCTTTAATCCAAGGAGAAAAAAAATTGTAGTTTTCATTGAAAAAACTCTAGAATTTCTTGGTATGAAAATGTCCTTTTAGTTTCTCCAAATTGTCCTTCAATACCTAGGAAATGATTCCCTCTCAGTAACTTTGTGTACATCATTTCACCACTAAATCCTTTTACTCAAATCATTTGGAGCTAGTTTTAGGCAATCCTGAATTACACGAGACTCCATGTCAAAAGTCTTTCCTCCTCTTAAAAAAAAAAAAAAAAGGAAAACAAAACTTAATAAAGAAGCATGATTAGACTATATTGAAAGGGTGAAGAAGTTAGCTCTATTAGGATCGAAAGGTAAGTCATTAGTTCAAAAATTCTTGTGAAGTTTTTGAAGCAGAAATGTGTTTAAAAATTTAATCATCTTTTTGGTTGTGAGCCATCTCTCAAGGCTCACGTGGACTCACAGAGACTGAAACAGCAAGTACGGGACCTACGTGGGTCTGCATGATGCCATCTGTGTATATATTATGGCTGTTAAACTGGTGTTCTGTGGGAATCTTAATAGTGGGAGCCAGTATATCTGACTCTTTGCTTGTTCTTGAGACTCTTTGCCTCCCACTGGTTTGCTTTGTCCAGCCTCAATGAGAGGTTCTTGCTTTGTCTTATTGTATCTTGTTTTGTCCTGTTTGGTTGCCCTTTTTTGGAGGCCTGCTCATTTCTGTAGAGGAAATCGAGAGTGAGCAAATCTTGGGTGAGTGGAGGTGGTGGAATGGATTGGGAAAAGTAGAGAGCTGTGGTCCAAGACTCCATTTTCAATTAAAATAAAAGTATAAATCATTTCTACCACCCAACAACAGCTTCGTGCCTACCATTTTAGAACCCTGACTCAGTCAGCAGCATCGCTCTCTTTTAACACTGCAAACAAGGATACCAACTGCTCTCTTTTCCCAATACTGAGATTAGTTTGGTTACCAAGGTGCAAGGGAAGACATGTGGGTAATAAGCCAGAACCCAGATCACACATGGGGAGCTGCATGATGGGACTCTAAAAGAAAGTGAGGAGGGAATAGATGCCTCATTTTATATACAAGGTATGGAAATAATTGGAATGTACCACAGATTGTCAGTAGAGATGTAAGGTCACTGTACAGGACCAATGGAGATATGATGTTGGAAATACTCAGTTGTAATGCATGGCATTTGAAGCCTTGTGAGTCCTTGATCACAGTGGAAATAGATATAAACAGAAAAGAATCAAGGGACAGAGCCAGGTCCTGCAAGCACTCTTAAATGAGAGGGGACAAGGCAGCTGCAAAGAAATTGACAAGGAAATAAATAATTTTCAGAAAATTTGGGTCAGTGTGGCACACGGGATTCTGTAAGGAGCCATCTAGACATACGTGCTTCATCTACATGTGTTTCTCCAAATTTCCCTGCCACCTGATGACTCTGAGTCACAGAACAGGGCAAGTTATCCATTTGTAACCAAAATATACCAAATAGGCTCTGTTCTTGAGCACTTTTAATTATCCTTATCCATGTATTACCTTGCCCTTGTTATGCGACTGTGCATTGTTCTCACCGGTGTTGACCATTTTCTTCACCGTTCTTTCATTCTACAGCTAGTCCCAGGATAATCACGTCTCCTAGTGTCACCAGTGGCGAAATGTCGAATCCCCGGCATCTATCTTCCGTATCTTCCATGCAAGGCAGCTCTGACAAAAGGAAAGGGCTATCACAATTGTCTCATGCTTTCAAGCTGAATCAGAGCTCAAGGTCCTCCAGTCTGTACCTTGCACTCCTCACTAGTCTAATCTCATATATTCCAGCTGCACTAACCAGTTCACTCTTGGTTATTTAGGGCTTTGGACATACATAGGTTCATGACTTCACATAAGCTGTTCTTCTCATGTGTGATGCTCTTCTCCCCGCAAACTCATATACCAGGTATCTGTTTAGATGAGATTTCACTCAGCAATCCACGACACTGACTCACCGTGTGTGTGATTTTTGGCTGTGTCTTTCAGCAATGATCACCCCCCCCACACACACACACACAAACTTTCTTCCCTCCCTCTCTCTTTTGTACCTCTCTCTTTCTCCCACCCCCTCTCCCTTCCCCATGTATCTCTCTGTTCTGTTTTGACATCATTTCACAAATTAACTGAGTCAAGTCAGGTTAACCTTAATGTACGGTCCTCCTCCTTTCCTAAATTTTGAGATCATGCTCATGAGCCAACATATCAGGTTCACTGTCTATTAATTGATTTTGAATTTACAGTTATTTCTTTTTACTGAGTTAGGATTGGTCCGCAGACCATTGTCAGAAACACTGCATATATTCAATAATTAATGGCTCAATACATAATCAGCTAGAAATTTCCCTTGCTCAGTGCCCTCACCTGAGTAACCTAACTTGTATATGCTTTCAAGTTTCTTCCCTTCGCCTCTATATGGTCATGTCTAGGAGCACTAAAGATGGGTTCATAATGTGTATACAAAAAAAAAAAAATCTGTTCCCACAAGGCTCAAAAAAGGGCTAAGCATCTCATCACAGACTGGCTTTCCCTTCCTAGAACTATGTGGCTCCTGCCTGCCAGCACACTGGGAGAACTTCATTTCTAAACTGGAGTCAAAGAGCTCCTGCATCCAACAGGCATGAGAACTTCTCACGCCCTAAAACACTGGTATATATTGTAACAAGAGCTAAGTAGAGTCCCCTTTGCCTCCTGTCTTTGTATTGTATAAACTGCTCCTTGTGTTTCTTTCTAAAACCTCTCTTAAAATGAGCTTTGTCTTTAGCCTGAGGGACATACTTTATGCCATTTGTTTCCAATTCTTTTATCAAACTGACACATCTAGAGACAGAAATAAATCTTATACTCATAAACGCCTGTCCTGCCCTTTGCTCTCACTGAATGCAAGTTACATTGTACACATTTAAGTGTAGTGGAGAATGAACTCTTCTAAAACTAATATCAAGTTCATGTTAGCTTCTTTTCTCGGCTCAGTAACAAAGTACTCTTGCAAAAACAACTTTAGGAAAGACAGGTTTATTCTAGGTTACAGTGTGAGGTACAATCAGTCATGACAGAAAAGTCACAATGGGAGCTTGAAGTACATGGTCTCATGACATTCACAGAGTAAAGGAAAAAGCAATGAATGAATGCATGCTTCCAAGCTTTCTTTCTATACAGGGTCCCAATCAGGAAATGGTATCGCAACATTGGGAACGTCTTCCCCCTCTATTAATGTAATTAAAATAATTACATTCATGCACAGGACATCATCACTTTGGAGACTCCAGATCCTGTCAATACTAGTTAGTTAATACGAGCCCTCACTGTAAGGTTTAGCTAGAATACTGTTGCTGTTGCTTCTCCTGCATAAATCCTTGTGAGTTACTGTCGAAAAGTGTGGGGTTCAGAGTTAAACAGACTAATCAGCATCTGGTTGAGAACCCTACATTTTTCCAGCATGTATTAGAAGTAATGATATTATTTTCAATAACACTTTTGTTACTTAGAAAAGTTTCTACTAGTCTGCTTTCTGCATGTATCACTGTCTTGACAGTGCTTCCCACAGTATGCGGTGCCTAACATTCAATACCCTTTATCCATATTCTACCCTCAAAACAGTGTTTAACCTGGTTCTCCAATTTTGGAAGCCTATAATCTTCTGTTTTTTTTTTTTCTTTATCTTTTTAGGATAAAGCAGTGCCAATTATTTTTTATGGCTTTAGCAGAATACACTTAATTTTTATTTCAGTTTTTTCTTCTCTAATAGGTGGAATTAGAGATATTCACCACTTTGTATTAGTCTCCTCACTTTGATTGACAATGCATTGCTGAAAAGTATAATGACATACTGCCTTGTCTTTATGATCTTCTCATATCTACCATAAAGTATGATTTTTATCAAGTGTTTTGGTCTATGTTATTGTTTTATCATTAAACTATTTCCACCTACTTTAGAATTTTGATAATTAAAATCTCTGTCAGAAAAAAAAAACTTGTTAAATATTAATACAATCGCAGTTAGGTAATATAATCTTTAATTTCAAAATTGTTTTCTCACTTGACATACTTTTTAAAGAATCATTTTAATGTATGTTGCCTATTACTGTTTTTTCTTCCATAAATTCACTTGTTCCTAAGCTTCATTGAAAGTAACCAAAGAGAAGTGTCCCATTTTATTCATTTTACACAGACTACCGCAGGCTGTAAGAGTGCTAAGCACAGAATGTGTGGCTGATGTCTTTCTCTGATGTACAGTCTGAGGAACATTAAAAAATATCTAGGATCAATACGCAATTAGGCATCATCATCTTTATTAAGCAAAGTACTGAGCTATTAAAAAACTATGGGATCTCTTCAGTGCATGGTTCGCTTCCCAGATTTGCATGCAATTGCTTTTCTTGAAATATTTACCACAGTAGGCTAGTCAAGAGAAATCATTCTCAGATCTTTCCATGAGTAAATATAATTTGCAGAGGGCTAGCTTTGGCTATTACCATCATATTTTTTCTTATATTCACTTTCTTGTCATTCAAATTAATATTTTTTTCTTAGTCGCCTTGTTGGAAATTTTCCGAATTAATGTGATTTTCTCCAGTGGAAATTCCGACTGCTAGAAAATCCATAATAAATACTACTCGGAGAATATTTAAGTTCAGGTTTAATGAATAAGTTGTGACCTAGTTCTGGCTCCTAAAGGCCATTTTGTTTTATTCCAAACCTCCAAGGCTATTTTTTAATTTGGAGACAGAATATAAAACAAAGGTAAGTTTCCTCTTCACCCTCAAGTATTTCTGGAGTTGGCAGAATGACCCTCCAGTTAGGAGCCACCAAGGCTTGCCAATCTTATAGTTGGTCTCAAGAGCCTATTGAAGTGCTGACTTTAAGCATTGAACATAATATTTATCACCACAGAGTATCTTCTAACTGCACTTCAAACCTAATACTATACAATACAAAGTCTCAACTGTACGTTGGCTCCTGGATATCAGAGCTTCAGAATTTACATTTTCCCATCAGATTGACATCTTCTTAAGTTCACTGTAACAATAACCTTTCAGGTGAGCCGCTGTTTTCTCCCTGGGTCAGGACAATAATTCATAGGTATTTGGTGTTCATTAGTTTATGAGACATTCTGTTCTTTTTATTTGCCATATCAGATTGTCTTTTAACATATACAAATTACCTCCATTGTTTAGACTTCAGAGTTTTAAAGTATTTTTTTTTTTTGGTTTTCAAGAACTTGAGACTATTTTGAGTTATGTTTTTAGGATGAGCACGTATATAAATATATACGAAAAGGTTTTCTGATTAGAAAGGCAGACATGATATATGGCCACCCATCCATTTTTTTGGCTGTATCCTTAGGCCAGGCAAAATTAATCATCAACAAAATAAAGATACACATTGTAGAGAAAACAAAGCTACTAAGTTCTAATTTAAGAAGCAAAAAAATAGTAGCTATCCTTTAGCAGTGCTTTTTGGTTTGATTTTTTTTTTTGCTTTGGTTTTGACTTGTTTGCTTTTAAAATAGAATGTATCTGTTTGTCTATATGAACACATATATGTCTGTAGTTTTTTTTCCTTTTTTTAAAGCATGCTATTGAATTTCGTCGTTCATTCCATGTCTCTCAGAAGATGTGCCAGAGATGATCCTCATTATCGGATACTCTTGTTTTATGCTACTTACGAGGGGTTATGACTTTAGCCTGCGATTCTTGAATGCCTGAGAGGGACAGTGCCTGGAGAATGCTGTTGTCAAGGTTCCAAGTGTGCTGAATGCTTTCCTGATTGACTAAGTCAGTGACACATGAAATCTGACCAGACTTCTACAGTTACACTGATGACAAAAGGCATTAAGAAAGCCATCCTGATGCTGATGCTGGGTCAGAGGAGTGACCACTCCTGTTAGCCACTCAGTCGCTGCCCACACTGTGGGAGTCTCTTAGCGGCCCAGCTGTGGGCACTGCTGTGATTGTAGCCCTTCTCTTAAATTTAGCCTTCATGGACTCTGTCTTCAAGGAATGGGAACACAATCTATGCACCTTTGGATATGTGGACCAATGGGAAATGTGAAGACAAGTGGACATGGAATGATTCTAAATAACCTTTTAAAAATAGAACTTTTAATTTAGTGTGTATATATGTGAGGGAGAGAGGGAGGGAAAAGGACATGTATATATGGAGAGAGAGAGAGAGAGAGAGAGAGAGAGAGAGAGAGAGAGAGAGAGAGAGAGAGATTGCTTATGCATGAGTGGGGTGTTCAGGCTTTTGGGAGTCAGTCCTTGCCTTCCATTTTGCCGAAGAAATGATTTTCTAGTCATTTCTGCTGTCACGCTGGGAACTTCAGCCTAGCTGGCCCATAAGCTTTCTTCAGCTTCTCCAGCTTTCCCACTCGTCTCCAAGTAAGACTTCTGGGACTGTAGATTCAGCGTATTGTTTTTTTACTTTTCTCATGGGTCCTTGCGTGGTCAAGATTATGTGGATTGTGTTTTACCCACTGAGCCATCTCAGCACCTGTTTTATCTTAATTACCAGCTAGAAAGCTTTCTTATCATTGTAGAATCCTTTTGATAACTTGGAGGGCACTTATGAAAAGTAAATGACAGATATTGTCATGCCTGTCCCTGTGTCTCCATAGTATGTAATATCAGGTGTTCAGGATAAGAGAATTAGTACCTGTGTCCTTGGTGAGCCTTCTAAATACTGTGTCTAATACATTCCTCTTTCAATATAGCCCTCCCTTGACTCTAGTTTCTTCCTCTTCTTGGACTTTTCTTCATTTCAGTCTGTTACTAAACTACGGTCCTCAGGTGAAAATAAAGTGGGATCCAGGGTGCAAGTGTATGGATTATTTGTTAGCAGAGTGAATATCAGTATCTTCTTCTTCTTCTTCTTCTTCTTCTTCTTCTTCTTCTTCTTCTTCTTCTTCTTCTTCTTCTTCTTCTTCTTCTTCTTCTTCTTCTTCTTCTTCTTCACTATTTCTATTCTCCCTTATATCTCAGCAGTGAAGGGGTATTTTTTGAAACTATTTGTAGCAAGTTACCATTTGGTGTGCACAAGCTCTCCCCGACTTTGTTTTTATAGCCTAAGGACCATGGATCTATTTTTCCCCAGCTTTGTGGGAAAGAGACAAAGTGATACCTCAGGAAGCAGAACAAAGCTGAGGAAAAATCCGTGGCTGAGAATAAAAAAAAAAAATAAGGACGAAAAAAACTTAAATTAGCAAAAGTATTTCATTTATTCAATATGTGTTAGAGAGAGGGTTGAGCATACCACTTGTCACATGTGCAAGTAAACGGACGTCTTCTGAGAACCAGCTCTCTTTTTCTATCGTGTCAGACCTGGGGATAGAACTCAGGCCTGGTAACAGGTGTCTTTACCATCTGAGCAACATCACTAGCCTTAGTCTTATATCTTGGCTTAACTTCTAGTTGAGAGATGAGAGAACAATCTCTGAGATATCTGTGAGGTCACAAATTATAGGTACTTTGTGCTTTCTCCTCTAGGTAGAGATGCCTAAGGAAGACGATGGGGTACCAAGAACAATAAGGCAATACAGCAAGGCTGAGAGATACATGTGGGGTTACAGAGCTAGGCCTACTGCTATCCAATCCTCATCCAGTGTGGTCAAGACTAGAATTGAATACTCCTCACAGTACCAGTGACCCACCTACTTGTCCTCATGCCACCCATAGTTCCTCATGGGCTCCTGGAAATGTAGACCTGACGTTGGAGGAAGGTGAGTGCACACCAGAAACTAAACATGGCTAATAAGAAATAAAGAAATTCTTATCATCTGCTTACATACGGTGTTAACTTTCAATTCTTATCAGTTACACATGTAAACATGCATTTAACAAGATCACATTGCTGTGAAATTATTGGTTGTCCATATTTATATGGCATTTAGATATGGGAAATAAAACAGGAAAGGAAACACCTAGAAGAGAGTCGCTGGCCCTAAGGAATAGGTGGTACTTGGGTAGGTTTACAAATGAGCAGCATTCTCACACGTGCTCTCTCTATCTCTCAGAACAAGGAGTCTAGACCCAAGAAGAGCGGGTTGTTCCTCAGCATGATGGAAAGTGATCAAGTCAGGATTTATTCGTGTAGATAGATACATGTAGCCATAGAGCCTCTGATCTTTACACATTTCCCATGTAACCTAGGCAGGCTAATTGAAATAGCTAGATAATGGAAATATATTATTTTAAATTATGCACTAGACTATTCTCTCGAATCGTGAAGAAAATTGCCTACATTTCCCACTTACCTTTAAATGTGGATATAAAAATTATTGATATCTAAATTAAAAAATTCTCCATCATCAGAATAAGAAATCTATTAAACATATCATTAAATCTTGTCTTTAAAAACTGACCACACAGGTTTTTTTTTTAAGTCCAAGTTTGCTTAATGGGAGGATTAAATACTTGGCAGAAGAATTAAAAGGCCAATTACAGAAAAGTTACACAATGTATATATTGGTTTTTGTGTCATATGAGGGAGAAAAATGCTGGGGAATACAGTGATTAACTACACTCTAAATCACAAAACAAACGCAGAACATAGAATTAAATGATCTGGATTTGTTCCTACTAACACTTTAGTCATTAGCATGAATAAAATGTATATTTTTCCTGAACTGATAAGCTCTCATTAACAATTAATAAAATAACTGACAATAGGGAGAAGCTGGGAATCTCAGAAATCCCTGACACTTTGAAAATCTTATTTACCAGAATTAGTGTTAGATCTAATGGAAACAAATTTGCTATTTACATAATCTAGAGGTGACAGATAACAACAGGCAGTTGTGAGTCAAGTAAGAAAAATTGTTACTTTAATCCCCGGCATCCTACAAATCAATCAACACAACAAATTATCAGTGTGATAACATATTCAACACATTTGACATTTACATTAATTGGAGGTAATGAAGAAAATATTTTTTGTTGTTTGTTGGATGAAGTTAAATGGGCTGGAAAGGCATATGAATAAAACATCATTATTCCTCTCACTCACACCTGTTCAAATTTCTATTGACAATTTGATATTTTTATTAGGGCCCAAATGGAAACACCACAGCACAAATGACAATTTTTTTACACTCAAATGATAAAAGTAAACAAGCAGGGTTTTTTTTTTTTTCCCTTCTTGCCCGGCTCTCTTAAACCTCGGTGCTGTGACAAGTGCTTAACTAGCCCCCAAACACTGCCACTTAGTCATGACTTCTGGTTTTATAAATTATTTACAGTTTGCTAGGTATGCGGCTGGTGGAAAATGCCTTTCTTCGCTGCTTGATTGACAATATAATTATACTGTGTTTTTGTTTTAAGCACTGTTATGCAGAATTGGAATGCCCTAAAAAGTAAATAGGAATTTTATGAGCTTTTAACTTTGACAAGGTCATGCTGAAGCGTACCAAAGAGATGTCATGAAAAGCCATAGCCATTATTAGCCGTGTCCTCTAAAGTGCCATCCCACCTCCAGTTTCATTTGGGTTAAAACATTCGTTCACCACTGGCTATTTCAGCCCCGAGAGCTGAAGGATGATGGGAAGCAGACAAGCACTAGAGTTAGCCATTCAGAGTCACTTTCACTACTTATGGGGATCTTGGTTAATAGGTTGCATTTTATAAGTATAATAAGTATGATATCATTAGTTTTAACTTTGATTTGATTTCTCGTTAGATATTATAATATATGAGACATTCCAGAGGTTCTTTTCCCTCATGTTATTTTTGATGTATTATTTCTTTTCTCTCTTCTTCTTCTTCTTCTTCTTCTTCTTCTTCTTCTTCTTCTTCTTCTTCTTCTTCTTCTTCTTCTTCTTTTTTGGATGGAGAGTGCATATAATATCACTATATAAGTTGGCATCGACCTTGTGATCTTCCTGCTCTGTTCTCCTAAGTAACTGTGTTTACAGATATAAAATGCTGTGCCTAACTGAAGATGCTCTAGTCTTCAATGTTTTGACATTCTAAATTTACCATTGATATTGGTGTGTGTGTGTGTGTGTTTGTGTGTGTGTGTGTGTGATGTGTATATGTGAGTGTGGCATTCACTGGAGGATCAGAAGAAAACCTTCACAAGGGGGTCCTTTCTTTGTACAGTGTATTCTGGAGATCAAATTCAGATGGTCAGGTTCACTGTAATGAATGCTTTAACCTGCTTGGATATCTCACTAGCCTACTATTAGTAAACAAGTATGCAAATGTGGAAGTTGAGTTGTGACAGGAGAAGATGATTTTGTGGTATTTATAGATAATGTGGTATTGATTCAGGAGGAAGATGTGAAAGTAGTGACGAAGCAGAATATGGGAGTGGCCCCGGCTGAGGTGGAAAGGGAGATGATGTCGGAGGTGGTTTGCAGGTATTAAATAGTCTAGGTGGTGGTTTAGGTATATATAGTTTTGATGTTAATGGTGGTGGTGGCGGTGGAGAGGAAGGAAAGAGGAAGTTGTGGTAGAGATGGTAAGGAGGTGGTAGTCTAGGCAGCAGTGAAGACAGGCGTGGTTTTGGTGGTAGGGATGGTAGAACCATAGGCAGAAAGAAAGTGGGTTATATGTGGAGGTGTTACGAAGGTGGTGGTGGTGGTGAACATGGTGGTGTTGGTGTTGGTGGGAAAGGGAAAGGGGGAAGGGGAGCAGAGTTAGTCAAGAGAGTATGAAGGCAGTGGTTGGCAATTTGGTGGAGGTGATGTTTCTCCTGGTGGCTATAGAAGTAGAAGGTGAAGTAGAAGTTGAGTTTGTAGATGTGGTGGTGGTAGATGGGAAGGTGGTGGTGGTGGAGGATGATGGGAAGGTGGTGGTGGTAGATGGGGAGGTCGTGGTGGAGGTGGAGGTGGTGAAGGTGGAGGTGGTGGTGACAAATGGGGGAGGTAGATGTGGAAGTGCTGGTGGTAGGTGGGTATGCTGGGGTGGAGGTGGTGGTCAGGTTGAAGTGGAAGTAGAAAGGATTCTGATAAATAATATCAATTGTTGTATTACGAACATCTTTTAGGTCATGACTTTCATCTGCAACTCTCTCATGGTGGCCGAGATTTGCCTCTGAATAAATGTCTACTCTTTTAAACAACAACTGCAATGGGATCTTTGAAACAAATAGAACAGATGGGACTGGAAGGTCTTTCCCAAAAGGCTCATCTACCCTGCCAAGCTTACTTTATCTACATTGGCAGAAAGTGGGAGCCACATCTACCCAGCTGGAAGTGGAGCACATGTTCCTGCCTGACTGTGCATCCAAACATTGTTCTTCATGTAGAATGGGGCCTGGAAGTCAGCTTTGATGCACTCTGTTCTCTTAAAATTATCTAGTTTCTAAAAGACTATTTCTCAGCGATTTTGACTTCATCTTGTTTGAAGCTCCTCACAGTGTAATGGTCTTCCTAGCCTTTGGACTCCTCCCTCCTCCCTTGCACCAAAAAGACTGCATCCATATTTGTCTTACATGTCTTGAACCAGCTTTGATACTGTGACGACATTTTTTTCATTCCCTTAAAGTTATTTATTCTTTGAGCTCACTCTCCATGACTGCTCTAAGAAAATGAGAAAGAACGCTGCATGATGATGGTGGCCTTGGCAGGGCACAAATGTCACTTCAGACTTTCTTGTCAACCTGTATTCCAAATGCTGCCCATCTTGGCTGAGAATGAGTGATTGCTCAGCTGCAATTCCTTTGATCCATCATCTTGGAGTAAATTGCTCTGAATAATGACCTATTCCGTCTTTCCCCCTTGGAATATATATTACAAGATACCTAGAAAAACACAATTTCAACTCTCTGGTAATTCAAGATCACCACAAATGCAAGGCAAATATCTTTGAGTCTTGGGTCCCTCAAATTTGAAGCATAGCTATGAGTCAGCTGTAAGCTCCCCACAATTGTCTGGGTCCATTTGCTTTCAAAATACGGCTGGAAAGTGAACGTGTGTAGAAAATTCAATAGAAATATCATGGGTGTCCTTTTTATGTTTGGGGAGGAATTTTACTTTTGCAATACCTCAGTTTGAAAATAGAAATAGAAATTTGTTTTCCTCTGTACAGTGGCACAAGACAGTAAAATAACTTATTTCCTTGAGAAACTAAACTGTCTCCTTTTCAAATGCATGAGTGGCTAGATGTAAGGTCATCTTTAGCTCTGTGCTGTAAAGGAGGACAAATTTCACCTTCCTTTGTTACAGGTAAGAGTATTCAAATATTATTTGTTGTTACTAATTTATCTTTGAGGGTGTTCTAAAGGGATCCTTTAGGACTGCTGGTAAGATTTCTCCAGCAGATGACAGAGTTATAGATGTGTGCCCATGCCTAAGACAGCTTTGAGTCCTTCTGTAGATACTGAAGCAGCATCAATGTATCTGATTTATTAAATCTTTTTGTACATGTTAAAATAGATACATGTAAATTAGCATATGTAGTCTCACACACAAATATCACATGCATGTATAATCTTCACATATACTATATGAGATTTATGACTATAAGAGATTTAAAACTGATATGCTATGATAGCCTATTTTAATAGATTCTAATACAATACTTGCTGAAAATATTTTTTCAATTTTTTTTGTATAGAAACTGCTACATTTCTGGCACATTATTTTAAATGGAATTTCAGAGTTTGAGCTAGGCTGGCTTGGAATTCATTAAATCATTCATTGAGTTGGTCTCAAACTCATGGCAATCATACTGCCTTAGTCTTCTGACTACTGGGGTTAAAGGTAAGAGGTACCACAGTGAACTCTGTTTCTAGTTTATAAAGTGGTAGTCATCTCTAAGATAATAATCTTCATTTGCTTCTTGCTATGGAATGGAGGTTTTACTTGTGGATTAGTAAAAATGTATATACCATTGCAACCTGCTCCACTTGGAACTTGATCTGACTGGAACAATGGGGAATGAAGATTGAGATGCACCAGGAGAAGCCAAAGAAACTTGCTGTGTTTATTCTATACAGCATATAGGAGAGAGGAAGAGCTCATCTGAGTAATGCATCAGTCTCAAACTACAGACATCTAGGAGAAGAAAGCTGAAGTTGGTCAGTAATTTCTGACATGCTGTCAACATTCATACTGGGGCCAGGAGAAAGACCTTTCCCTGAGCCTGACCTAGGAAAAGTCTTGCCATCACATGCATCTGAGACCTAGGCATCCTTGTCATGAGCCTGTTCTTGTTAACAACACCCATTCACTCAGAATTTCATCCACTTTCTACAGTGTATGATGATAAAATGATACACTTTATGGATAACTGTGTTTACAGAACCGTTGACAGTCTATGTAAATTACCAAAGAGGAAAAAGCTAATGTCAAATATGTGCAACAATGAACCTACTTCCAACTGGAAAGTGAAAAATCATGGTTTCTCTATCAGGATAGGAAAGCAGTTGGACCTTTCCATTTACTCATTAATCCCTTTTGTTAAAGAAACCATTCATCGGTTAACTTTTTAAGGCTTCATTCAAATGTAGCAAAGACTTGAACAAATGATGTAAGTCACTTTAGATAAGAGGTAAATATTAATCATCTGTCTGCAAGATTTTCACTCTCAGGTTTCCCATGGGCTTCTTTGCCAAGAGGCCATAACTTGTACAAGAGTTTGCACTGAAAAAAAATGAAAATCAAATATTAAACCTAGATATGTTGCAGTATTACCAATATTTTGTGCCAGTTGTTGATCTGGGCAACTGAATGAAAGCTAAAACATCCCTACTTGGATTAAACACTAATTTAATTAGCATCTATTTTGTTAATATCTGTATTGCCAACTCTTCAAGTGAATACTAGAGAGAAAATTGTGTTACTTCCCAGTGAAGAAGCTGTAAGTACAGCAGTAAGAATCCCATTCTAATGAAATAGAGTTGAACACAGTGTCAACCCTGACTATGTTACACTTGACTCAGAAGAGAATGGCTAAACTTCTTTAGATCTTAGAATCACATCGAGAAAGACAGATGTCACAGCCTCCCTCAAGATGTTCAGATTCTTTAAATTTTTAGCAAGCTCTGTAAGTCTTCCTATTCAAACAAGAGTTCTAAAACTGGTGGCCCAAGATGTAATCCTAAATCTATTGTTTTTTATATCTTTCCTTTTGGAAGCTAGTAAATGGGACCAGTGCCAGTCTGTTCTGAGAATGCTAAGTTTGATATATGAGCTAATAGATTGATAAATATCTTTGTTAAATACCTGACAGCATACACGGTGTGGGTATTGTACCTTGATTTTGTGCTTATTAAAAATTCTCACTGACATTTTATGTTTTTGTTTTAGAAAATTATTCAATTATTTTTATGCATATACATGTGTGGCTGGGTTTCTGTATGTATACCGTAAGCATGCTGGAACCCACAAGTCAGAAGAAAGCATCAGATCACCCAGGAGTTACAGGTGGTTGTGAGCTAAGATGTAGGTGCCGGGAATGGAACCTAGGTCCTCTACAAGAGCAATGGGAACTCTTAACTGCTGAGTCATCTCTCCAGCTCCACTTCATACTTTTCTTAACTGTAATGATCAGGATTTCAGCTTTTAGAAAGGATATCGGGGAAGTTATTTTAAATATATGATTAGCTGATATACCCCAAAAGTAGTCTGGTGGTAGACTCAAGTTTTATACATGGTTAAATAAAAACATTCACATCTGTTCAAACACTACACCCTCCATGCATCGATATTATATTTATAATGGGCATCTCAGTATTGTCAGCAAGTCTGTTCTATTTGTTGTGATCTTTAACCACACCCTGCAGAAAAAATGAAAAATGGAGACCGCTTTTATCTTTAAATTATAACTTTCTACTCCACTAAAGTAAGGACACCTACATGCTTTGCTCAGGGTAGAGTCAAACTGAGCGAAGGGTCTCACCACCTTATACCAACCAATGTCTGACACTGAGAGAATGGCCAGGCACGCATGCAACTCATGCCGGATAGCAGAGTCAACAGTCTATTTTGGGCACCATAGCACAGTGTCTGATAAGGAACAAAATAGTTTGAAATCTTTCTTTACCTAGGGATACAATTAACTCTAATTCTTAGAGGGTGTTTCCATTCTTCCACAGGCAGGATTTTCCTCAAGTTGTGTGCATCAAGAGAAAACTTGCCATTAACTTAAAAGTAACCAAACAAAACACGTTGTTCCAGTTCTTCTGCATAATAGAACTGTGAGTCTTTCAAGTTCATAAAGTGGCTGGGCAGTGGGTAGTGAATGATATTACATGTACTCAGAGGGCACATACACTTCCATGGTCTCCTTTTCTTTTAACCCAGAGGGCAGGTAGCAAAGTTATTGATTGTTTTAAAAGTGATAATGAGCTGCATAGAAAAGCACATGGCTCAAAATGGAATCCATTGCAATGGAGAATGCTGCACCCATTTAACAAAGACTGTTGATAATGAGACTAGTTGGGGGTGTTTTAGTGGCAAAGTACACCAAAGTGAATCATTTTAAGTTTAAGATTTTTAGAGTGAGCCCTAACACGAAATCTAAATTCCTTATTAGAATATATTGGGAATAACAATAGAATTTGCTCATAAGCATTGCTGTGATATACAAAGAAATAATGGTTATGCCATGTCATCAGATCAAATTTGGAAAAGCAATAGTCTTTTTATTATTTATTTGTATTTTTATATGTTTCTTTTTTCTTTTTTTTCCTTTTTTATTACTTAAAAAAAATACCAATCCAAATTCCCACTCCCTCCCATTCTTCCAGTCCCCTCACTCTCCTTCCACAGACCCTCCCCTCACCCCTCCAACCCTTAGTGAGAGACATGCACTCCGTGTGGAAAGTCCATGGCCCTCCCTACTATGTCTAGGTTGAGCAAGGTTTACATCCAAAGAGAATAGGATCCCATGAAGCTGGTATATACAATTAGAGACATATCCCAGTGGCACTATCAGTGGTCCCTCAGCTTGCCCCAGTTGTCAATCCCCTTCAGAGGGGCTTGGTTGTTCAAGACAGGGTTTCTCTGTAGCTTTGGAGCCTGTCCTGGTTCTACTTCTTGTAGAAAAGGTTGGCCTCAAACTCACAGAGATCCACATACCTCTGCCTCCCAAGCACAGCCATTGCATGTGCTACCACTGCCCGACTAGCAATAGTCCTTTTAAAATAATTTTATGACCGGTCTGACTTTACATCTGATGCATCACCTATGCTACTGAAGATGATGAGGTTAGGCACTTGATAGTGAAGTGACTAAATTTATCATGTGTATACAGATGAAAAATTCGTATTATGCTCCAGAAATAGTCACAGCTTCTCTGTGTTGATTAAGAGACAATTTTACATAGTGTAAAGAGCAGGATGATAAAAGAGGAGGGTAGGGCTTCTAAGACCCTTTGTCTACATCCACCCACACCCTTTCTTCTCAATTAGATTGAAAACTTTTCCATTTAACCTAGGTATGTTTCATGGGAATTATACCAGTTGTCCCTCAGAAGGTGAGAAATCAGATTTTCACCTTCAATCAGGTACAAGAAATATATGAATCTTTCCTGTTAGACTGTGGTAATAGGAGGGTGTGTAGCCATTTAAAAGATCACAGGCTCACACAAGCCTGTCTTCAGTTGCCATTCTGACTACACTGGTCCAAAACTGTCAGATCATCCAATATTTGAAGAAAAGCTTGATATTCTTTTCTAAAAGTGGAATGGCCCCATGAAAAAGGGAATAGACCATCTCAGCCAAGAAGTAGGATGTGAGAGGCAATGTTTTGTTTGTTTATCTGCTCATTTCATGGGAAGTCACATTCTCCCATTTGTCTTTTGGAATCAAGACAATAGTAAAATATAGATCTGTTTGTCTACTTCCTCTGTGTATCATGCTGTGTCATGTTCTGGATATTTAATCTTAAAGCTCCACCCATTCCTTATGACCTGAAGTTTTCTTCCTCAGAATACCTGCATTTTCAGTAACTTTCCAAATTATGACTCTTCTGTCATGATTAGGAATAGTACCAAAAATTCTGGGACATTCAGAAGCAAAGTACTGGGTACTACTATTTCAAGGTGGCTGGTTATAAAAGGCTGGAGACAGGTAGTAAATGTGGGGCCTGGAACTGTTGGTACCTCTCCATAGAGGACAATGGCAGATTTATGATTCAAGGCAGAGCACTTTGAAAATACACAAAGAAAGAAAGAAAGAAAGAAATTAAGAAAGAAAGAAAGAAAGAAAGAAAGAAAGAAAGAAAGAAAGAAAGGAAGGAAGGAAGGAAGGAAGGAAGGAAGGAAGGAAGGAAGGGATGTGTTTGCAACCTTATCCAATCAATTGGTATACAAAGTGTCTGTCCTAGGTGAACCTCAGGGTTTGACCACCTCTAGCAGGAAGGAATGATCAGCTTTATATACTACTTACATGAGATCTTCAAGAACTTCTGGTTTTTAAAGTGATGCCAGAAATATTCATTTTATAGTATCACTCTAACTTTAAAATGCTTGTTAATTAATTAATTAAAATTCATATTAATAACTAAAAACATACACAAACCCATATGTCAGTCAGACTTTTCTATTGTTTGAAAACTTAGCTCCTAATGTTACATCTTATTTCTCCCTGAATGCATTTCTATACATTTCTTCTTTTTTGTCCTTATTTTCTGTACTTATGTACAGAATGAGACTCATACGAATAATTGTTTTCCATTCAAGCCCTTAATAATCATCATTGGAAACTGGCCTACCTCAGCTACTAGCTCAACAATGAACATGGACTTCCAGTGCCTTTCTTACAGCACGTATGACCCTTGCCCATCATAAATGAAGCTCCTTCCATCTCCCCTTTCCAATCCTCCTCCTAACTTCTCACTGCCAATGACAAGCACCTGGAAAAAAGCCTTTCCCAACTGGCATTTCTACCTTTTGATAGAAAGTTGCCTTTGTAAATGTACTAAATATAAGACTATTGGCAAACATTAAATAATTACAGTCTTCTATCAGTAAACACACAACTGATGCACAATTTCATAAATAAATATGGTCCTTGTAAAGACACGATGAATCTCAAAGCCGGGTATAAAATGTCCCAGCAATGGTAAATATAAGATTACTGAAATTTTCATAATTGCACTATTTTGTTAGGAAATTAAGGAATTTTCAAAGTGAAGCTCTCTAAATGTTATATTTAATACATGCGCACTCTTTGCAAAAACACGCTCCGCAAATGAGTAAATGCATCAGCTAAAGCAATACATCTTCCAGAGTTAAAATTGTGCTTATATGCTGTACAGTGATTTTACTTGCATGTACATATTTAATAGGTGTATAATCTTCTACTTTGAATGAGAGTCATCATATATGCAGGCTCCAAGAACTGGCAAGAAAATAAACATTAAATTGAGTTTAAATGTTCTTCAAAATTGATTATAGCAAATTACCCAAACTAAAGTTATATTTAGAAACAAAACTAGGAAATCTTTTGGCCAACCATGTAAGTCTCCTGACTAATGAAAGAAAAAAATTCATCCCCAAGGATTAGGAAGACTACCTCTGAGTTAAGTAGGGGAGCAAGGCAGACACTTTCTGATTCATGGTTAAATAAAACAGCACACCAAATATCTTGCACCTTAATCCAACAGCTCAGTTTAATGACAGTTCTCAAAATTTATAACCAGTTACATATTTTCATGATTGTCCACTTGATCATGATTGGCATGGTAAAATCCTTTGTGTGACCTGCATAAACTAAAAGACCTAAAGATCAAAGGGCTTGATGCTTCTTTTTATATTTCTCATAGAGCCTTACAAAGCATCTATCATATGTATTATTATATTGTTATTATTTTTGTAAGCTTCAAATTGCTTTGTCTGTTAGATCAGGATACATCTTCAAATGGTTTTCAGTATGTAGGCAGTGCCTTTTCTGATTCAAACGTGTTTCAAATTAATTTATTCTCATATTCACAACATGGTTTCAGGGGGTTGGTTAGATGGCACCAGTAACTAAGTCTAACGATCTGACTTTCACATCACGAACCCACGGGATGGAAAGAGTGAAAGAAGCCTCACATGGTATCGCAAGGCCATGAACAAAGTGGCCATGGTAGCAAAGATGAACATTACGCATGGACTCAGCAACATGGACTTCCTGATTCCCAAGGCTGACCTGGCTACAGCTGCTGAGTGCCAGATGTGCCCACAGCTGAGACCAACACTGCATTCCAGATGCAGCATCACTTCCTGGAATGAACAGGCAGTAAGCAGGTGGGTGGTTGACTGCTCTGGACCAATTCCTGTGTGGAAAGGATACCACTTTGTCTTGACTGGAATAGGTACTTATTCTGCCTATGGACTTGCCTTTCCTGCATGCCATGTGTTTGCCAAAATGATCTGTGAACTTGAAGAAGTCCTTATCTACCACCATGATAACTCACACAATATTGCTTCTGACCCTGAACTTACTTCACAGCCAGAGGAGTGTGACAGTGGCCCCATGATCATGGAATCCACTGGTCTTACCATGTTCCCAACCATCCTTAATCAGCTAGCCTGTTAGAAAAATGGAATGACATTTTAAAGACACAGTTACAGAGCCAAGTGGGTTGCAGGTAGCCTAGAGAGCTGGGGCAGGGTTCTCCAGAAGGAGTATATGTTTTGAATCAGTATCCAACATATGACGTGCTTTCTTCTAAATCCAGAATCCGTGGATCCAGGCATCAAGGGGTATAAAATGGAATGTCTCTCACTGTTACTCTAGTGACAATTAGGAAAATTGTTGCTTCCTCTTTCTGCAGGCTTAAGTTCTGCCGCCCGAGAAGCATTGGTTCCAGGGTGTGGGTAGAGTGTTCCTGACAGAAGACAAAACAAACATCCATTCAAATTGGAAGCTTAGACTTCCTTCGGATGCCCTTAAGCCAACAGGCGAAGAAAGGGATTAGGAGGGCTGACTGATCCAGATTACCAAAAGGAAACTGGATGGCTTCTGCACAATGAAGGTAAAAAAGATTGTGTTTGGAGTGTGAGAGATCATGTTGGTCATCTCTTGAAGCTACCATGTCTTAAGATTAAAGTAGATGTGAAACTATAATAATATAATCCAAGGAGGATGGCAAAGGGCACAGACCCTTCAGGAATGAAGGCATGGGTCACTCCTCCAAAAGGGAACCAATGTCTGCTGAGGTGCTAGCTGAAGGTGGAAGAAATACAGAATGGGAATAGAGAGGAAAACAGTTACAAATACTAGCTAAGGATATGTGCCCAGCTGCAGACTTGCGGATTCTAATTGATCAAGTATTTCTGTCATATCTTGTTAAGAATGTGATTATACTGATGTTTTGCTTTCTTTATCATGTAATATAACATCAATTAGGAGAATATTAATGGCTATTATATTTAAGTTTGAGATACAAAAATAATGTCCTTCAAGAGACATTGCACCTATTCTAAAATTTATAATGCAGCTACAGTTGTATGAGGGATAGTTATAGCATGTTAGGCATAATTAGGACCTGGTTATGGTTTTCATTTGGGAATTAAGTGTGACATAAAAAGAAATGATTATGGGGCATTTTGACAAGAGGTGCACATGCATGCACATACATGTAACAGAAACACTCATGAACACAAGATCACCAGCCCATATATAAAACAAACACATAAAAAACATTATGTATATATGTATACATAAATAAAACAATGTATAGATTATATATGCACAAAAGCATATACATTCTATATATGGCAAGTAATATTCTACATTATTTGATTACAAGTATCAAAGTAGGTCTCTGTATATGTGTGTGTGTATGCATACGTGTGCATGTTCCCATATATGTTTACATAGAGTCCAGAAGTTAATGTTGATCCCATCATTCACTGCTTTCTGCCTTATTTCTAAGACAGGAACCCTCAGGAATCTCCTGGTCTCTGCATTTTAATCTGATACGGGGATCACAGAAACATGCCACTGAACTGATTTTCGTATCTAAGCTGGGGAAACAAACCCAGGTCCTCCTATTTATGCAGCAAGCATTTTATATAACTGATCCATAGCCAAGGCCTTCATAGAACATTGTATTTATTTTATGTTATCTACTAAGTACCTATTAGGGGCCAGATGGTATGCTAGATGATATAAACAAACATATAAGTAAGACATGATATTTCTCTGAAAGAATTACAGAGTAGTAGAGAAGCCCTAATTTTTTTTTAAAGTCATGTTTAACATGGATTTAGGGATATGACTAGGAGCATATGGAATGTGAACCTTTGGTGGGTTCCTAGATAGGGTTGACATCACAAAGAAGAGGCAAGTTCTACTAAGACCTGAGGAATAAGTTTGGACTGACAGATGGCCAGAGTGAAGTTCACCTGTGGTTCAGCATGCGGACAGACACAAAGATTCTGAAGCATTATTGCATATATATGGATGCTGGGGTTAAGGTTTGATGGAAGCAGGGAATGTTTCATGGGTGCAGTCGGAAAGATCAAGCAATGTCCAAGCAGCCTTGAAACAACAATAACCTTTTAGCCCATGTGGAGTGTGGCACCACTGAGACACTATACGCTGGGATAAAATAAACAGAGGTCTGATTCGAAAATGCTGTAGTGCCGCACAGAACGATCACGATTTTACTAAACACCATAGCAGAGGACGGCATTCCAGACTGAACCAGGACACTGTAACTTATGACGTGCTTAAGAAAAATATGATGACATAATGTAAGGACGTCATGATTAAAGCAAAACAGAAACATCCATTGGGGAAAATTTAAATGGTCTTCAATTCCATGCACAAGGCCTGTTGGTTCTGTAAGAGATGAAGGGGGGAATATCATGTCCTCATTTGGACTTTTTTAAAGGATAAATCCAGCAGAAATCAAGAGGAATGATTGTCAGCAGACAGCCTAGGGAGCAGATTTTGTGGTAGTGCAGATGTGGGGGGGTGGGGGAGGCAGCGGAAGAAGAGCTAGAAATGAAGCAGTAAGGACAAAGAAAAGAGGACAGAGGATTGAAAAGAATTCATTGCAGAAACAGCATGACTCACATTCCAGATAGAGAGGGACACACAGGGGCTGGAGCAGAGTTAGACTGTTTTAAAATTGCCTGTATTCTTGTCATGATTGTCTTGTTACACACAGTGCATAATGTGTAGATGAACACGTTCCTCAAATAGTTTGAACTCAGAAAGGTTCCTGTGTAATTCAGGGTGGGACAAACTGTAGATGGGCAGGACCCAAAGGCAACTGACACAGAGACAAGACTATGTCCTCAGTGCCCAATAGGAAACAACTAACAAAGGGCGATGTGTCAGATGCTATGTATCAAGAATGAGAAACAAGACAAAAATATATGTAAGGAACTAGGGAACTTATTTCTGGGTACTGAATTCTGAAAAGATTGCAATTGTTTAGTTAAAATTTAAGCCCTGCCTACAGAATAAACACAAAGACAGAAATGAAAACGAAGACATGTGATCACAAAGAAGAAGATAATCCCTAGCTGTTACTTTACAAGTCTCAGTAGAATCAGGCTGGTCTGATGATTTCGTAACAAGCTAGTGTCGTTTTGCAGATGGCTTCTTTTAGGTGCCCAGAAACAGGTCCCCAAATCCGCAGAGAGCTAACCCTGACATGCGACTGATAAACATCACAGAACACTGTGGGAGAAGAAATTTCTCAAGAGGAAAAGGAACTGCGATTTATTGAACATTTATTTCTGTGCCGGCAACTGTGACAACTGGTGACAATACTGAAATTCGGATATTATTATTCTCATTTTACCCAGCTGGGAAACTAATATTCCTTTTGGCAATTCACTTTAAATCTCAGAGCAAAGCAGTAGATAAACTGAGTCTATCTTGTTTCATTACAAAGCGTAGACATCCAGTGCTTATTGCTGGAGCAGTATAGCAAGCTGCTCATCCTCCCCCTCCTCCTTCCCCCTTCCACTCTCTCCCCCCCCCTCTCTCTCTCTCCTCTTTAACACACACACACACAGATACTCTTGACAATGGCATTCCAAGTATCTTCTCGATCAAAGAAATGGCTCTGTTTTTCAATGTCAAGAGAAACTAAAGCCATAATCTCTACAAAAGATAAGAACAGGAATATATGGTTCTGTTGCCTTCCCCTATTCCCCAGTACTCTTAAGTCTTTGCCCTTCCTGCCCTCTTTGTGAATCCAATATTGTTCTAAATGAAGCAGCCACTACCAGACCTTTCTTTCTCTGATGAGTTAAGTCCACCTCACTGCTGACTTCTTCATCTTCTTTTTGCTGGCGACTGTAGGAGCAATTGTTAAACATGCTTGGACTCATCTAGACCAAGAAAGGGGCAAAGGGTCATATGATTGACAGTTTTCCAGCTCTGTACAAATTCTACATATGAGCAGATCGATAAATCATTTACAACCATTAGGTCATGAATACGGATCCCCTCATCACTTTACAGTCTAAGATCGAGAGTCTGGGGTACTCTGAGAGCTGCCTTCTGGAAGTTCACTCCAAGATGATGCCAGAAGTGGCACAAGCAAAGTTGTGTGTGGTGGGCCATTGGCCATCTGCCAAAGAGGAGGCAATCTGGGTGTTCTCTCTAGAGACTTCATAATATTTACACATCTGGACATATCCTTTATCATAAGAAATATAAATTAGCTGCTGTTTTAGAGAACGATTTATTTTCTACTAAACTATAGGAACTACCACAATTGTCCAAGTACTGAAAATCAGACTAAATCTTCTAGAAGGCAGACTTTGTGCATTCACTCGGGACAAAGACTGCATTTTTGTCTTTTTATTTCTTTACTACTTTAAACTTGATAGACCAAAAAATATTAATTCACAGATATTCTTTAAATAGTGCTAAGAAATCATGAACTTCCTGCATTTCTGGCTTTTTTATTTTAGCCAGTTGTATATTCTTGCCTCTGTGTATTTGCAGCATGATTGGTTAAACATTGTAATGCAACTTTTTGATGAACTATAAACTGTGTCCTATAAGAGACAGCTTTTGTTTTTGAAAGACTCAAACTCTATAGTTGATTGTAAAGGAACCCTAAGGCATCAAAAGTCATGATGTAGATAGTTCAGGCTCAGGACCTCCATCCCTCGTTCATTCCAGACCTTCGGTGGCTTCTTACATAGTAAGTCTCCCTTTTCACCTCAAAACCAACTCAGCTTCTATTGTACTATTCCACTACACAAACCTCTGAAGACAATAAAGAACATGCTCATTCTTAGGATACATTTTAGGAAACAACGCAAGGTGAAGAGTGTTATTACTCCGTTGACTGTTTAAATAACCAGATCACACATTTAGAAATACAGCTAATCAGAATAGAATCTGAAGGGCACAGTACAGCACTGTGTAATGGAAAGGGTTGGGTTGTGTGTGGTGAGCTTCACACTCTCTCCACAGTTCACCTCCTCTCACAAATATCAAACCACATGGCAATAACAAGGAAGGCAGACTCACCTTACAACAGAAATAGCACACAGACACTACCTGGGAATCAACACAGAAGACACAGGGCACAGCTGTCTTCCTTACTTTACATCATTAGCTGTAAATCCCCTGAAACAAAATCCACGTTCTAACCTTATGATACATATTTTCTAAGTCACAGCTTGATATAAAGTAACATGTTAGAAAATGCCTGAGTTATCTGGGCCACAAAAGGTTGGAAACCCTGGGAAATCATAACTAAGATGTAGGGATCACTGAGTCCTCAGTAAATATCTGTTCAAACACTTAGCATCCCTAAAGTAATCCTGAAGAAGAGGAGCAAAACAAAGAAATGCAGAAGGATAAATCAGGAAATAGGTGAAGGGAAACAGACACATAAAACATATTTCTATGTTGAAATAAAATATGTAGTTCACACACCTATCTATCTATCTATCTATCTATCTATCTATCTATCATCTATCTATCTATCTATCTATCTATCTATCTATCTATCTATCATCTATCTATCTATCATCTATCTGTCTACCTATCTAATAAAATTTTGCTTTTAAGAAGGTTAATGCCATGGTTGTACTAACATTTGATCATTTCAAATGAAGGGTTGCTCATTTCTTGCATGCTGGATTGAAAAGCTAGGACAATGAAAGGAAATTGGCTCTGTAATAAGATGAGATACCCACGTTTGGAAATCCAGCAGCCTGGGCCCTATCTCTGACCTTAAGCAGCTCACTGACTTTTCCAGACTTGTATATTGTCTATAAAGCTAGACAATCATCTCATGAGATTTATATGCTAATCTTTGAGAAGATTTTGGCCGATACTGAGAGCTCAGTAAATGGTAGAAGGAAGGTGTTGAGACCAGAGGTCATTATGAGGCCCACTGGGACAATGGGGTATAAAACTCACAAGGTAGTGACTTAAGCATGGGGCTTTATTTCAACTTCTGCAGATCTTTTACAGTTTGCATATTAAGTTCAATGTGAGTGCTTTAGTGATATTTTTTAAAAAGGCTCAGGTCTCTATTAGGGCTGGAGTGATGTCTCAGTGGGTAACAGCACCTAGGGGTCAGTCCCCAGAAGTCACAGCAACTTATAACCATCTGTAACTCCTGTTTCAGAGACGGCTGTGTCTTCTTCGGCCTCTGTGGGTACCAGATATTTATTTAGCGCACATATATGCACTCAGGCAAAACACTCACGCACGTGAAGTAAAAATAAAATTCCAGAACAGATTCTTTAATAAAAGTCATACTTGGTGGTTGAGTGATAGAGTTAGTTCACCCCCATTTTCATCATCCCCTCTTTCCTTTCTGGCTATTCCCTGAAGTACTGATCTCAACTACCTTCTGGTCTTATTTTAAATTCATGTGATGATTCCATTGATCAAGTATGTAATTTGTGAAGTCTATTCATAGCTTCCTAATCCCCAATATGTCTGTGTCTATTCTGTTTAATTCTAGACTCAACTTAAGCAGAGGTTGTTTTTATCTTGGGGTTACATTTGACCTAATACTGTATTTCCAATAGTTGTGTTATTATATGTGAGCACAGAAGTCTTTACCCTAGGAAGTATAGTGATTCTTGGACAATGCTAGAAGGTCTGACCCAGATTCTCCAAGAAAAAAAAATAGTTGAAACTGAGCAGTATACACAACATCATCATTACTTACATCTTTTCCTTCCTCAGCTGTTCCTAAGGGAACCGTGTCCACACATTTTCTGGCTATAACATCCCCATTATGAATTCAGGAGAAGGGGATCCATCAGCTCTGAACTTACACTTTCACCATAAATATGTGTTTCCAAAGATATTTGACCGAATTTAGGGTAAGGAGATGTTAGGGAGGTGTTCTGCAGTGTCTGGAGAAAAGCCCTCAGTCTTCTTAGATTTTCCCTAAGCTGTCCCTTTCTTCTAGGTAGGATTAGTCATGATTTCAAGACACTAACAGGTATGACTGCTTCAAGCTTGAAGACAGAACCCTGTAAAAAGTAGACAGAAAGCCAGGAAATTTCAGAGAGACAGAGAGTTTAGCGGAACAAAAAAGTTCAAATCCACATACTGCCTCTGAACCATTCTATCCATTCCTTCATTTTATCTGCTAACCTCTTAATCATTTGTGGTTGACAGTCCTTGAGTTCACAAGACAGGCAGTCCCTCCACATCCTGTAGCTCTGTCTAGCGCTGTGTCTTCACACATGCACAGTGACTGCTAGTCCACTCAGCCCTTGAGTCCCTGTCTCTTTTTATACATGTATGTTCAAACATCTCATGGCCAGAAAAATAGCAGTTTCTTTGTGCTTTTTAAGAGTTGTGGTGAAATATAGTCACTGGTGACTTGCACTTCATTTAAAAAGGTGGTGACAGAGGAGCCTCTCCGAGGAAATGCTCAGACTTCGCTATTTATGAATGAGGCTTCAGCCCAGGGTATAGTATAAAATAATTCAGGATAAAGTTTCTGCAGTCTGATTACTTAAGTATAGATCTTGATATTCCAGCTCATCACTGTTAAACCAACCTTAACATCTTACATCAGAAACTAAGAAAATGATGGTATTCATACTTATTAAATAATGACGAGAAAATGAGCTAAATAGTTTAGCAAAACCCTACCATACAAAGACTATTCAGATATTTGTCTGAAAACTACAGAAAATAACACATTAAACCAAAACAGGTTTGAAGAATTTGAAATCAGAATGCCTTAACTATAATCTAGAACTTTAAGGCATACTTTAAATGATAGTATACAGAACAAAAACATATTTAATCCAGGATGTATTATTATTTTATTATAATTTTTAATCTTACTATATTAATAAGCATCACAAAAGTAAATTTTTCATACAAATCTACATTGATATATTTTCCTCATTGTGCAAGTGTTTTATAATTTTTTATGCTGCAAGAACATATATTTATGATCAGTTTCTGTTATTTATCAGAATGCATATTTAAGAGTTTTACTTGAGGAGAGATTCCATGGATGGATCCTACATATGTGTTCCAAAGGGTTACATTTAAACTTACACAGGAAAAAAAAAACTCCATTTAGAATTTAAACAGAAAATTATAACTCAAAGCAAATGAGCAGATAAAAATGCATATATTTGGGATTTTGATTCAAGTAATCAAAAACAATGATATTCTATCCAAAAGGCAAAAAGTAAATTGGCAGTCACCACTAATCCACTGAACTTTGTTGCTGGAATCATACAGTGGCTTAGCTCAGGGATTTTTGCATACTTTTATTTAACAAAACCTTTTCAGTCATTAAATTAATATACACACTTCAAGCAGAATATAAATTAACCTTTTTGAAACTGCTTCATCTGTTCTGAAGGTTTTAACCAGGAAAAGGGATGATTTGAGGCAAACGGAAGAAGCAGTGTAAGTTCTTATCTTTTGCTTGCAACTGGGTCTATTCATGTTAACAGATTCAGTCTAGATTAATGGAAAAGTCCAAAATCTATCAATGATCATTTGAGCTCAGCCCGGCGGCATGAAGTAAGCAAGGCCTTTGTTTTTTCAAAGACACTGCCTCTGAACCATTCCATCCATTCCTTCATTTTATCTGCTAACCTCTTAATCAATTGTGGTTGACAGTCCTTGAGTTCACAAGACAGGTGTGTGTGTGTGTGTGTGTGTGTGTGTGTTTAATATACATACATCTCATCTATATTGCTATTTATATTGTGGGGATATGAGATAAAAATGTGTTATTGTAACTTAAGTGTGCAGGTTAATGGCATTCACACTGATAGGCATCTCCTCCACCCCATGAATAAATTTTCTAGATATTGAAAACAGAAACTTCATACCTATTGACAACAATGGGTCCTTGCGGCCCATAGACAGAGATGTACTCTCCTGAAGTCTGTAGAATTTTGACTCTTCAGAGGACTTCATAGAAGTAAGCATAGCATGTTGTCTTCAATGCTCACAGATGTCAGAACTTCCCTTAATAAGAATGAATGACACCCAGCTGTACGGATACATCTTTATTCATTTGTTGGTAGACAATGTGTTGCTTCCATGCCTCATTTATGGTGAGGACCACTGCGAACCTGGGTCTACAAATATCTCAAGCTCTGCTTTTGTTTCTTGGCGACATATACACAGAATTATAATGTCCTGGAAGGCAGGGCAATTCTCGCTTTGATATTTTTAAAGAACTGACAGTGTTTCTACAGACTGCACCACTTTGGGAAACGGGTGTAAAGGTGACAAACTTCTCACATCCACTACAAAAGTTGTCATTTTCTGTCTTTTTTAAATAGTAGGAATCTTCACGGGTATGAAGTGGTACTACATTGCACTTGCCTCCAGAAGCTCACTAGGGATGAATGTGTAGTCTTTTTTTCATGTGTTTTGTAGCCATTTGGATTCTTTCCTAGATCAATGGCTATGTGATTCCTCTGATGACTTCTAAACTCAGTTGATTTGCTGCTGTCCTTACAGCTAACCTCACATGCCTTCTTTCTCACTACTGGTCCCTTAACAGGACGCTTTGTAAGTATTTCCCTAATTCTGTAGAATGGCATTGCCTCTAACTATCTTTTAATGTGCACTTTTTAAGTATTTAATAAGAATTATAATTTTGTTATTTTGACACTTCTAATGAATGTCATATATTTACAATTAAAACAATGAGGTTTTAATTATATGAAGATTTTATTTTTTTTAAAGACTTTTAGTTTTAAGTCATGTTTTGTCTATGGATCCCATTCTGCTTAGTTTTTGAGCATGCTCTTAAGTAGTAATACAACAACATTTTGTTGAAAATTAATATCCAGTTTTACCAAAACCATTTGTGGAAAGATCCTTTTGAATGGACATACACCCCATGTCAAATTTTTAGACTTTTAAAAATGAATATATCTTGTAAAAGATAAATTTAATAACTCAAAATAGTAAATTATTAAAATTCTAGTTACATGCATTCTGTTTTTACTTATTACTATAACTTAAACACCCTCGATATTCACATTAAAACAACTATATTACTTGATAGTTGCAATCAGCAGGCTGACTGCAGATAATAACTTGACCAGTATCAAGGGAATAGTTTCCAAGAATTGATTAATGAAATTTCGAAAAGATATATTGCATATTTTGTTATTATTTGTAAGTTTGTCCTGTATATCATTACGTTTATATGCATGTTGTAGTATAGATCGCTATGTTTTCTCAAGGCTCATTTGCTGAGGCCTTTGTCCCCAGGGCAGCAGTGGTCAGAGATGACTAGACCATGAGGTCTCTAACTTGTACACCAAATCAATCCATTAAAGGGTTTTAACTGAATAGACTGTCGAAGTGATACAAATACTATACTATCTAGGGATAAGTTGCAGGAAATAGGTCTACTGTGTCTGTGTCTCTGAGGGGTAAGTCTTGTCCCCGACCCTTCATCTGCTGCTGGCCATTATGAGTTAAGCAGCTGTGCTTCACCATAAGCTTAACATCACTTTGGTTTGCCTCAACGTGAGTCCACAGAAATGGGACCGTGAGTCGAAAGCTCTAAGACAGAGAACAAATCAAAAATTTCCTATTTAAGTTGTTTTTCTCCAGTATTTGTTTTGTCACAGTGATGGAAAGTTAACACACACACACACACACACACACACACACACACACACACACACCTCTGTTTCACAGGAGGGCTGGGCAGTAAATCTTTGCTACAATATTGCCGCTCCAGCACCCAAAACCTGTAAATATCGCAGTAAATAGCACTGCACATATTGGAAATATAAGCTCTGATGGGATGATGGATGGAAGTCAAAAATATAAAGAAGAGAGTGAAGTAGCAAAAATTTCCACTACTTCCTAAGGTTAGCCAGTGCTGTATACCTCAAAGGCATTCTACCAGAACTAAGGTAAAAGAGTTAAGAAACAAATCATTTTCAGAGAAAGTAGCATAAATAATCCTGGACGAGATCAGACTGGACCACATGTTCTATTTCTATAGATGAATTCAAAACTGCTGTCTAATAGAAGTGGGTTAAAGTTGCAAGGACCACCCGAGTTACACTTGGATTTCTGACACATATTGTATCTCTCTCTGTTCCTCTCTTCCTACTCTCAGTAGAGTAAGCACGTGAAGATAGGTTCTAGTTCTTTATTTCCCCCTTGGCTATTGATTTGTATGTCTGCTCAGTCTAAACGTCCTATCTATCTTCTGTAAAATAAATACATAAATATACAAATACTAGAGAACTAAAGGAAGGAAACATAGGAGGAGGTTCTCCCTGCCTAGTGACTGTGTGGTAGATTCATGCTGTATTCCCATGAATTCTGTTGCTACTATTTCTACTAGACCTCCACATTCTGAGGATTCAGGAAGTCAGTGTTTGTCTCCCTAGCTAGAAATAAGTGACTCCCATAAAACAAATCTAAGTAATACCGCTGCTCTTCATATTCCACCAAAATCATTCTAGTACACAGGCGACATGACTAGTCCTTGTCATATTATGACATAAAATATCTCATGGCAGAATATGCTTTCACTTCAAATAATTGCATCCATGCATGCAGACACCTACCCTGGCTGATATCAATAGAGAGAGATGCATATTGAATCCCATCTAATGGAGATCACTGCATGGAAAATCAAGCCATCAGAAAAGAATTGGTTATGGCATGATCATTTCTGGACTGTGTGACATGTTCCTGGAGTACTGTCAACAAACATAAACTTTAATCTTCGCAAAGAGAGATTCTGTAAACTGTGTGTCACACTAATGCTTTTTATTTTGCATGGTGCTTTTCCCCAGAGAAATTGCTTTTACCTTTATTTCTTGCCACAGTTGCAATTTATTTCTGACTGACATTCTGACAAATCTATTCAATTCCTTTATATTATTGTACAACCATTGATTATTTCAACATATTTCAGCTCTATCGTTTTCCTTTTTAGAATAAATACTGTTCCCATTGTCTGCACAGATGGCTTGAATATATATTCAGGTTCAAGGGGAAGTACATGTTCCATATATTAGGCTTGCCTCGTCTAATTTAAATCTGGTAGCTTGACTTTGGACAGCTAACTGAAACCTTTCCCTTATCACCAAAAAAATGTCCTTTAAAATTTAAAATTTATCAGCACCAATATAACATAGTTTTAAAGTCCAATATGGTCCATCTGTTTATGCATAACAAGTGAGCAAAGTACTGAAATACCAACAGAGTCTTAAGTTAAATATTATGTCAGATTAAATGAGTTCCCAGATGGGAAAGTAGGGCTAATATAGTCACTAGATGGCTGGATAGCCCACCAGCTACTAACTCTCTCTCTCTCCCCTTACAGCTACCTCACCGTTCTCTATTCATCTTGACTTCTGGTTAACGTATGATCATTCCACTTTTGGCCACTTGACTCCCCACAGGCATTCATATTCTAATCCATCAATGCTTAGCCTTTTTCCTTTCCTTCTTAAAAAGGATCCTGATGAGTGGGAGACGAGATGATACATCTAGAGCTGCCTTCCATTTTGGAACAATGACTATTTTCCTTGTCTACATCTCTGAAAGCAAGGACCTTGCTCACCTAAGACAGCATAGCTCCAGGTAAGTAATATGTATCTGTTAAGTGATAAACGTTAATAACCTATCATGAAGCTGTTGGCATATATACCTCTATATCTTAAATTCTGTTGTAATCAATAAAGAATGCCCCTGGGTTCTACCTCCCTAAGAATATTGTTTTGTTTTCATACAGTTGCATTTCTGAAAGTCGTTTATTTGTTCTTGTTTAGCGGACATGCACTATGATTATAAGCTTCAACACAAGGACTTAATCTTCTTTATTCCTACCACTTACTACTATTATTTTTGCAACCTTGTGGATATAACTCTGGATCTAATAAATTCTAGGCAAGAATTGTATCCCCAAGACACACCCATGATTTCGAATTACTCTTAAACGGAAAATTGAAAGAAGATTTTTAACTTTGAACTTCATTTTTACTAATGCTTTAGTATACACGCCGGTCTATTAGGGATGGGAAGGAAAACTGCAGAAGAAAAACAAAATATATAAGGAAGCATATCTCAAAAAGCTCAAGAATCATACTATTAAATATCTTCACAAAATATACATAATACATATATGTCTAGTAAACATATGTTGTTTAAATGAATGGCTGCCTAAACATTCCCGAAACCAAGATGACACCAATCCAATGTAGAAGGGGAAGCTCATGATGTCTTGATTCGAGGCAAAAAACTGCAGGCAATTAAGGAATCTGAGAAAAGTAGAAATAGTCCTTTATGGAAAAAAGAAACACATTTCTTTTTTGTTTTGTTTTTAATTTGTTTATTGGTTATTTAATATGAAATGATCATCTCTGAAAATATACATATAAGTAACATTATATGGACTGAGCAGGTTGAATATATATATATATATATTTAGGAATGTAATAAAAATATAAAAAACGAAGCCACAAATTTTAAAGGGAACAAGGACTGGGGTACATGAGAAGGATGGAGCAAAAGTCAGAAGAGCTGTAATTGTATTGCAATCTCAAAATATTTACTTTTTAAAAAAATATAAAAAGCGCATTCTAGTATAGGAAACTATGGTGAAGTAGAAAAAGAAAGATCTCAGCAGTTTACTAGCCGGCCAGTCTAGCCAAATTTATGGAAGCTGCAGGTTCAGTGATGGACCCTGCCACAAACAATACAGTGAAGACTGGGAGACAAGGAAGACTTTCATGGAAAGAAAAAAGAAATCCCACAAACACCACAACTTTAGTGATCAGGTTTTTTTTTTTTTATTATTTTCCACAGTTAATTAAACCTAGTCAAGATCAAGTGAATTTACACTCTAAAATGTTTCAATGACATCCAAGTTTCTGTATTATGTCTGGCTATGTATTTATTTACTAATCTACTTTGTTTTGTTCTTTCGAGGCTGACACACCCTAAATGACAGGGAATTCTTAGCTAAGATGAGAGATATCCCATCAAATGAGTAACTTGGCTCATTTTGTTTTTAATTCAATGATGTTACACAATATTTACCAAAATCAGTCTCTGCTATTACTGTCGTTGAGCGCAGGTAGCGCTGCATTTGCTGGTCTTTAATGCCTTGTAACTCTACCGTAACTGATGGAGATTCACTTCTCGGAAGTTGAATGGGGAAAGCATTCCTGTCGAGTGTGCCATTTCCAGACAATGTTCTCTTAATTTTTTAATGCAGCTATTATTATGATTTATAATTGCATTGAAGGTTCTCTGTAATCTTTTTCAGAACATGTTCATTGTTATTAGTGAAATCCTTAACTCCTTGGAAGGGATGCTTCATAAATCTATTTAATAGGAGAGCTTTTGTTTTCTGAAAAAAAGAGTCCAGCCTGTTTTTCAATAGATCCAATTTATTCTTGAAAACTTTAAGTCCCCTCCTTTATCAAAACATCTAACTCACAATGGTGCTACAAAAGTATTAGGAGGAATGACAGGAAGGCCACTGCATTACATCTGGGACTATGAACTATTTTGTATGTCATGGATAGTCAGACATGTCTCAAGTGTGCTGTAGCAATATTGGTAAGCAGGTAAGTTTTTTTAATTTGGATTAAGACTATCTGCTAGTTAAGAAGTCATAGTTCGATAAGGTACAAAATGTGTCTTATATAACAATGGCAATCGCTGAAATTAACAATAGCTTTCAAAAAAAAAAAAAAAACCAGAACTACTGCACTAAGAGGAAAAACATGCTCAGACTACACTGGACCACAAACACTGCAAAGTCATTTGAATAAAGCAATCAGAATCAGAGTCTCTGTAGAGTTACATCCACACGGCCCACTCTCCAAGATTTTAGAAGGAACTCACCATGAATATACTTTGTTCTAGTGAGAAGAATCTTGAGCAGGGTGAATTAGTAAGCTCCAGCATATGAATTATATATATCTCTTGATAGTGTATTAGCACAATAATTGTAAAATAGAATTTCAATACCTTTCCTTATGATTCCTCAAAAGTAACATAATATGTTTCCCTATGGCTTTTCCTTTTTGTTGCTTTATAGTGAATCTACTTACATTATTTTTATGAAACTGAAATTTAAAATATATATATAGTCTAGTACAAAGCAATGCATTTTGCAAAGTGAAACATTAATTTAAAATTAAATATTTCTTTTACTTTTTAAAATCAGTACCAGATGTACAATTTGAAAGCGAGTTTTCCTGTGAGTTGTAAGATTTTATTGTAATTAATACAATTATTCAGTGCATACGGAGTGGATTTAAGAACATGAACTTCAACTGTGGGGGGATTTTAATCAATTGCTTCTATAAAATGCTAATTAATATATAAGGATCAAACCACATAGAAGAACAGGCTTACTAGAATTTGAGGTCAAGGTAAAGATTTTCTTATCTTTAACTTTTGTTACAAGATACAAAAGGTAGGGAAATTAATAAATGAATAAAATAACTATCACACAGAATGAATTCCTGGAAAACCTTTGACTCTAGATTTGCAAACACCATAGTTGAAGACAACATATACAGGGTAGACTATTGTTCCAGGAATTTTACGGTAGAAACATTACCCAAAATTATATTTAGTACAACTTACAATGTATTAAGAAGACAGAAATACATCTAGTTCAACCACATGCCCAACAATAGAATTCCACTTGTGTCATTTTTCCAATAAAAGCTTAGTTTGATCTTGCATAGATTAGCTGTGTTTGTTAGTTTCATTTGTCCTAAGCCAGCATGAGCATGAATCATGGAATTTTGAAAAGACAGAAGAAGGGAGTGTGAAAAAATATATAATAAAAGGTAAAGAAAATAACCTGAGTTGTGAACATCACCAGAACCGAAGGTCCAGTTATCAGCCATTGGTGTTCTATCTTTATAGAATTAGAGCGTTTAAGTGTTCACTTGTGGATAGGTGAGGGCCCCTAAAATTCTGAGATTAGATGTACTTCTGAGATTCCTTACTTTGGCATTTGAATAAGAATTTCTGAAAATGTACACTTTTAATACTGTCTAAATATCTTTAAAAATAGGATTATATTTCTAGTTTATCATATTGATTTCAACTATAAAGCTACTTTAAGAAATTGAGCTCCTAGCCCCATCAGGTTTGGGGTTTGAGACAGTAGGCACTCTCAGCATTTGCTTCAGGTTAATTATTGGTGGTGGCCATGCTTCATGTTGGCAGTCCATGCTGCATAATTTATAATCTACTACTTAATTTACAATCTGGCTAAATTGTTTTGTTGTGTTGGGAGCCTCGGATGGAACATATTTCATTATCTCAGGTCCTAGAAGAACACTGCGGAGTTTGAAATGGGTTTAAACTGTCATGCCTCACATCAAGCTAGGCGTCATAAGACAGACGCCAGGTGCTTTCAGCTAATACAGACAAATGATCTTACCAACATTCGCCAATATAAAATTCCTTGACTGCACATGGATTTTGTCAAATATAGGGCCTGCATGTGCAGATTACAAAACTGGACAGTTTCTACAGGTAAGAAGTTGAAAAATTCAACCATTACTTTAAAGACATATTGCAAAATTCTCCTTAATAACTAGCCAGGCTGATACATTTGGATCCTGCTTTCTACTTTGTAATTCCTAAGACTTATATCTCTTGCATAACATTCTATGAGGATGTATGTTACATGCTCTGGGATTTTCCATTTTACAAAAGCCACAGGAAGAAAAAAAATACTATCAGTTTCCTGAATGTGGTCATGGCCTAACTGTGCTCTCTTTGACTGATTGCCTGAGCTCAGAACCTTCTCCTGCTCTCTCTTAATGAATCATGTTATCAGAGATTCAAATCTCTCTTTAAATTTCATAGGAACTAATAGTGGCTACACGCATGCGCACACGCACACACACACACAAGTCTTCAGTGCAACTAGCAGATCAGAAAAGGCAAGCTCTGGGCATTATGTTTTATAACATATGGAAAAAAATCAGATTTCTATATAAACATATGTAGAAATATAGATGAACATATTTAAGAACTCTTTCCACTAGACATTTCCCCCATAATCTTGAGAAAAGCAAATACGCAAATCTCATACTAACACTTCTTGGAAAGAGAGGAATCCGAGATACCTAGAGCAACAAGCGGAGGAAAGACAGTTCTATGTGTTAAAGGGCTCAGAAAGAGAAACAGGTATCGGTGTGTGGGTATCTGTTTGTTTTGAAGGGAAAGAAGGTAAATAAGAACAAAAAGTTTGGGGAAAGAATTTTACAGAGAGAAAACCCAGAAGGGAATATGAAATTTCTATGCAGAGGTACTTAGACATGCACTTTTTACTATTACAATAAAGCTTATTAAAAAAAAAAAACAAAGAATTCAAACTTAAGTGAACCATCTGATATGTTGTTGCTTCAGTTATCACCAGCAGCACTGCAAGGATTATTATACTTGTAATAAATATGCTTGTATTGAATGTCTTTCTGCAAATTCATTTAAAAATGAGTTATATATCTTTGCTAACTTGACCAAAAGGAGAAACTGCACAAAAATACCCCCACAGAACCTAGATTCTCCTGATGGATTTGCAACATTCTCATTGAAAACTTTATTGTCACAGAGTTGGATAACATGATTTCAATGCTTACTGGAATGCAAGGCTTAGCTTGCATCTGAAAGAGGTTAGAAGGCGACACAGTGTGCAGAATTTTATCACAGTGGTTTTCTTAACACAAGTAAGTGACAGGAGACAAAAGGTCATGAAGATGGTGGGAACCTGAATGCATTTGCAATACCTGGATGGTGTGATGCTCCTCCAGGGTTGTGTTTCTTTTCTGAATCATCTGAGAATGTGTGCTCAGTTTTGCTAGAACCACAAATCTTTATAGAGAAGTCTTAAAACTCAAATATTTATATAAATATCTTCCCATAAATACGTTTATGGGTCAAATTGATTAGGAGACTGCCAGTTTGAAAACTCAGTTACTTGTCTACTTGATAGAGTTTAGAATCTTCCAAGATAGTCCTCTGGAGCTGTTTGTGGGGGAATGCATTGTTATATTAATTGATGTGGAAAGCACCATCTTAATGATGGATGGTAGCGTAGTCTGGGCAAGGGATCCAAGACTGAATAAATGAATAACAGAACTGTTCAGTAGCATGAATTCATCCCAGGTGGTGTCTTCTGGGTAGATGTTATTAACTGCTTCAGGCATGTGCTGCCTTGATTTTACTGTCATGGTAGACTTACATCTGTACTGTATGGCAAAATAAATGTGTTCATTCATAAACGGCTTTTGTCAGGGTATGGTTTTTACAGCCATCGGAAAAGAAGTAAGAGTATTTTTGCTCATGTATTAGCTGAAAATTTATTCTTTCTTTTAAGTTGGGAATTAAGCCTAGTATTTATATTCAAGCATATACCACAACCAAAAGCAAGAGAAAGAGAGAAAATCGGTCATAATAAGTGCATATTCTACCATCCAGCTAGACTTGTAACACTTTCTTTTAATCCTGAATTAAGACAGAGTAGTATGACACATGTTTGGATCACTCAGTTCTTATATGTTAAAGCATATCTCTCATTTAACCACCCAAGATGAGTTTTGCATACCTTACCCATGTTTCAGAAGTGAATGGGGGCACACAACAATGTCAGAGACGGTGTTGTCTTCTCTCCATTGTGAACATAACTTGTTTGGGTTCCTAGAAGTTGTCTCCCGGCATTGCTGATGTATGTCCATGGACTGACCTCAAACATGTGGTTATAAATAGTAAAAGTGTACTAGAGAGACTCTGATCACTCACCCATCTAAACTTTCTAGAAGCACAGAGACTAAATTGGAGGGGCTAAAATACAAAGCAAACTTCTCCAGGCACTGGTAACCCTCATAAGCCTTTTGAACCCACTAAAACTCATCATTACAAAGAAACAAAAATGCAGTAGACAAAACACCATGAGTTTAACTTATTCTTCATTTTTTTTGGTAACACATAAGATCATTTAAGCTCACACCCACTGTGGCTGTTTGACTGAAAATGACCCTCAGAGGCAGATAGAGAGTACCCTTATTTAAAAGGATTAAGATGCATAGCCTTGTTAAAGTAGTGTTGTGCTATATTGGAGGAAGTGTGTCACTGAGGTTGGATTTTAAGGTTACAGAATCTCAAGGTAGACACAGTGGCTCATTCTTTCTTCTTGTTGCCTGTCAACCCAAATGTAGAACTCTGGGTTCCTTCTCAAGCATAATGTCTGTCTGTGCCACCATGCTTCCTGCCATGACAACAATGAGCTAAACCTCTGAGACTGTAAGCCAGCCCTAATTAAACATCTTCTTATTAATAGTTGCCATGAAAAAAATGTGGTGGTGCATGCCTTTATTCCCAGCACTCAGGAAGGCAGAGACAGATGGATGTCTATGAGTTCCATTCCAGCCTACTCTACAGAATGAGTTCTAGGAGAGTCAAAGATACACAGAGAAACTCTGTCCCAAAAATACAAGAAGGAGGAGGAGGAGGAGGAGGAAGAAGAGGAGGAGGAGGAGGAGGAAGAAGAAGAAGAAGAAGAAGAAGAAGAAGAAGAAGAAGAAGAAGAAGAAGAAGAAGAAGAAGAAGAAGAAGAAGAAGAAGGAGTAGTCATGTTCAGGGTGCCTCGTCAAAGCAATAGAAATTCTAAGACAGCCATGTTGTAAATACATAAAGACATTCCAAGAAATGTTTTTATGTTTTGAAACAATTTTTAATTAAGAAACATTTTCAGTTTGAGGGATTGTTCAGTGGGAAAACTGTCATTTGAACCAAAGTGGAGTCTTGAGTTTGGATCTCCATAGCCCATGTCAAAAAGCTGAGCATGCTTTTGTGATATTCACTAACTTGTAACCCAGGGGCTGGGACTGGAGTATAGAATGGTGGATGCCAGAGGCTTTGGACCAATCTCCCAGAAGTGGCAAATTCAGATTAAGTGGCAGATCCTACTCCAAAAAAAATAATAACAAAGAAAAGTGGAAGATACTTGAAAATGACTTCTGTCAAGCATAAGACGCACACACCTAAAAAGAGGAGGCGAGAAATAAGTGAGTAAGTAAGTAAATAAATGAAAGAAGAAAATAAGGAAGAAGGAATGAAGAAAGGAAAGAAAGAGAGAGAAAGAAAGAAAGAAAAGTAAGATCGAGGAAGGAAGGAAGGATGTTGATTTCAAAATCACAGAAAATAGAATTACTAGGATTGCAGATACCTATGCACATACCAGTACATTGTTAAGTAAAAAAATAACAATAGAGAGAAACTCACAATGATCAAATGGGAATTCACCCAGAGAAAGCCTTGTCACTTCAGCCCTGATCCACTTAAACAATATCCAAGTGTATAGTGGTTGGCACAGAGAAATCAAGGAGAAGTGATGTGTTCCTCTGCCATGCAACTAAGGCAAGCATTTCATTTCCTCCTGAAGGCTCAGTTTGTCTAATTTATCAGAGACAAAGGCCCTGGAGAGTTCCTGAAAACAAGATTCACACGATGTTTTCTGCACACTTCAAACATAAGAAACGAAGATGATATGACTCACCCTGACCTCTGTCCGTCCCAGCAGCTCTTCTCTTCACTCACTCGTTTCTAAAGAAAGAAATGGTGATAGTAATTACTGTTAGTGTACCTGTGAGTTATAGAGATTGGTTCAGAATGTGATTCAAATTAACTACTGAGTGGCAGCTACGCTTAAAAAAAAATCTTGACAAGTTGTTCAAATTGCTCTAATGTTTGCCATCGCTAACCACCTACTTTACCAGTTGTCAACCAAAGTAGATTGAGACGCATCTGTTCAGGAAACCTAGACTGCTCTCTTTCTCTTCAGAACCCATCTGTCCTCAGATTCTGAGTTAAATGCAGTGTTTGAATTTATATTTTATTTTGGAATTTAAAATAAAATTCTTTAAATACACTGCAAGAGAGAATACATAAACCAGTTTTGACTGTTTCTGTTATTTATCCAGACCTAGTCTCTCTCTGTATTCTTTTCTCATGCATTGAGTTCTCTCACCTCTAAATTGGTGTACCTTCCTTTAAAGGGAAGCATCAAGCAACCAAACTCTGTGTATAACAGAGTATATGCCAAGATTTACCCTCGAATATTTATTTTCATGGTGCAAAAAGATGGGAAGGAGAGGGTAGGTATAAAGGACAAACAACTGAGTTAATTCTCAAATCACAAAGTTAGTCCTAAGAAGCTTAGCATTTTGGGCTAGGGAGATAGTTCAATAGTTAAAAGCACTATCTACTCTTAAGTGGACCAAGGTTCTATTTCCAGTTCTCTCATGATGGCTCACAACTGTTTCTAATTCCAGTTTCAGGGAGTCTGACTCCCTCTTCTGGCCTCTGAGAGTATCATACCCACAGATGGTAGAGGGACCTACTTTCAGGTAAAAAAAAAATGCACATATGCACATAAAAAATAATTTATATGAAGAAAAAATTCAGTGTGTGCTTTTTGAGAAATGAATTCTGTATGCTATATTTTTAAACAGTTATAAATCTTAGAAAAATTGTTGACTAGTGCAAGTTCACAGAAATTTGAGAAATCAGTTTTTTTTTTTTTTTTTTTTTTTTTTTTTTTTTTTTTTTTTTTTTTTTTTTTTTTTTGAGAAACCAGTTGTTTCGTGAACCAGTAGAGAGACGCAACTTTTCTCCCTGGATTTTAAGTCCAGGTTGAGCGCATTTCTAGAGTAACACTCCATTACACTCGTGGGATCATGTTGGGAAAGACACCTCACTCTTCAACCATTGAATAAAAATAAGCCAAACGCAGGAGCTAAAAAAGAACGTGACACAGTCACTTTCTTCCCTCATGTGAGGACAAGAAACAAACAGTGGAAGAGACAACTAAGCTACAGATGAATGTGCATTGTTATGAACGCTTTGATTGGGCAATTGGGGTTTTCATTTATAACAGCTTCTTAATACAGTGGACCAACAATCCTTTGTAATTAAAGATGTCGTTTTCTCCCCCGGTAGTTGGTAAGGAAAGTGGGGATTCACCTCCCATTTCTTGGGTATTTCAGTTTTCTGATTATTTTGAAATGGACTGAGTCTCCTGCCTGCCTTGTATGACACCTGCAGCCTGCCTGGAAGACAGCTCCTTCAGACTGAGCACTCCCTGTCCTCTGGTGACTTGCTTGTTCAGTCTGCCTGCCCTTACAGTCTACTTAGTGTTTCTTTAAGGTGACCTGTATCTGAATTTCATAAAAGATGTGATTTTTATTTTGTTGTTAATGTTTTGTTTTGTTTTAATGTAATCTCTGTATACCAAGGACAGACCCATCAAGTGCTAAGCTTGCCTGAATTATTTTTTATTCTTTGCCATTCTTCAATAAACGTGTTTTTAAAATACAGGCATAATTTATTTCAAAAGGAACAAGTGTTCAGCTTTCGGCTAATAGGATGCTAAGGGCAAAATGGGTAAAGCAAGAAGCATCATGAAGAACAAAACAAAACAAACAAAAGGAAAAACTGAATGCTTTACAAGTATTTAAAATTTAAGACAAAACCAATAAGCATCCCATTTACGATAAATTGTTCACATTTAGTAAATGAGACAGCACATTCGAAAGCCCCCGAGGTTAATGAAAGACAAATAATAATGTTCTGAGTATCTCTGACAGGCATTCTGATTTTGCCTAGGAAGCCAGGTGCAATGGTAGAGTACAATTATTTTATCCAGTCTTACAACCCACCCTCCCAAACTGTCCATCCAGTTGCTGTTTTCCAGCTGAGAGCAGAGCGATGGGAAGACTGTCCTCCTATTGCAGAACTGCGGGTAGCATTCCCGTCAGAGGCAAACACTCTCTTTGAGCTCCCTCATGACAATTTATTTGTTTTTGCAGCAGCCGCCTAATCGAAAGCAGGTTCAATACCTTAAGCTGTCATTGTGGAGTAACGGAGCTGCAGTCTACAAAAGGACCCTCACAAAGGCGACGAAGCTCCACCTGCCCAATTACAAAGGCACGAGCACCACTTTTAGGAACCACAACACTCAATCTGTTTAGAGTTCCTCAAACTTATCGTAGTCATGTTGTCTTCCCTTTGAGATAATGAAAGGGAGAGTCCTTTCCCAGGGCAGGAGAGTGGATGTGATGGAGCAAGGGCTCCAGGCCGGCTTTGGGTTTCCTCCTGTGTAAAGTATCACCATTTATTACCACTCATTAAATTTTAATTTTAGAAGGCATCTTTTAAAGGTCATTTTTTAAATTGGAATTTTGTAGGCAACATTACTGACTGGTTAACTACTGGGAAAAACAAATCTTCATAGATTTATCATTTTGAGCTATTATTAAGGAGGCACCTTTAAAAAAACCCAGCAGAACAAATTATTTTCCTCATAGAGCAAGATTGCTCTCCCTTTTTGTGTAATTTAATTTGCACAATATTTTCAGTTGATTTTTGCATGAGAAGCACCTTGGAAACCTAATTAGAAGTGGAAAATCATTAGCATACAAAAGGTTTAAACCTATGGCTGAGCTATGACAAGTTTAAAACAAGAAAAAAGGCCATAAAATATAAACAACAGAACCGAGAGTGGGGAAGTTTAACAGACATCTTTTCTTTGTGTTTCTTGCCACCGCCATCAGATTTCCTTCTAGTGAATCATGTATTATTACAGACTACGATTACCCTGACTTCTGATACAACGTGGCTTTGTGTAACTGTATAGTTATAATAGATATTTATACTCACGAAATCTATATAAATTACATCTTTTATTCACCAAAAGCAATGAGGGGAGGAAAGGGGGGGGATCAAGATTTCCAGATGTTTTATGTGTGCTTTGTTTTATAACCCTGCAACAACACTTTGGGAGAGATGTTGACTCAGTTGTAAATGAAGGGAAGCTATTTCGGGGAGAAAAGTTGAACGATAAAATCCATATTGGGATGACACTCGGAGAGAAAAGTTAGCACGTGAGCCGAGATTGCCTCTACTTCAAAAAGGATTCACAAATCTAGACAGTTTTCTCCCAAAGAAGGTGAGACCAGCTTCACTAAACAGGGGCCAACAGATATTTATATAAAGAACAGGGGATGGACATTAAGTGCTTTCCTCAGGGCATACAGTTTTTTTGTAGCAGCTTCTCAATTTTACCTCTGCATCACCAAACAGCTGGGGAGGGAATGAAAAGCAACAGGCTAACAGTGTTTATTTAGGAACTTTATTTAGAAATTTAGAACTTTATTTAGAAACCTGGGCAGAAGGCCAGACTTGGTCGAAGAGACAGGATTTGATTTTCTGTGCTGAATATAAGCTATGTAAGGCATAAACTGTACTTTCACAACACTCTATGACCCGTTGCTTGAAAATGTAATTCATAATTAATAGTGATGTTGTAAATATTGCTAGCTACTACTTATATGAGCGTTAATATGTGTTGATCACATCGGTATGGAAAATCTCATGTATTTTCACAATGTCTTTGTAAGTTAGTTACTATTTTATTTATTTCAGGAGTTAAAGGTATTGAGCAATTATTAATTTGTTAAGATAACTATCATTTGAGAGTGAGAAAATTCAAGGTTTAAGTTACCTAAGTGTGTAATGCAGAGTGGGATTTCAGATCGCTGGATAATTAAATGAACGGATGAGTCAAAAATTAAATGAGCCATTCAAAAGTTTGTCCTGAGCATATTTCAAACAGAATTATATCTATAGGTCATTCAGAAATTATCACTCCTAAAAAAATGAAAAGAAAAGAAATTATCACTCTTCTGAATTGATTTTATAGCTTGAAGTAATTTTTAAAAAGATAAACAAGTAAATGAAAATATTAATCAGTCACTGAGCACATATTTTTAATATTGAGCATTCATTAAGCTGGTTGTTACATTTTAAAGGGATCATGTGTTAGATGTTAGGTGAGAACGTTTTCTTAATGAAAGAGAGAATGATAAAGGAAATAAAGGAAGGAAAGAAGATAAGAGTAGTAGAAAACGGAGCGGGGGGAAGAGAGACTCTGATGAAATGAAAAATACAAGACATTCCGTGGCTGTTTACCAAGGGCTTAGCATCTTGGAGGCACTTAGTTCTATCCTAGAGATACATTGATTAGAAAAAGAAACAATAATCAGAGCTGCGTCAATCATAAGGCTTATAGTATATTAAGGAGGCAACATAAAATAAACATCATGTAAATGTAGGATTACCAATCATGGCAGGTGCCACCAGGAAATAAAATGATGCTCGGAGAGCATACCAGCAGAATTTAATTTAGATCAGGATGTTGGAAAGGTCTCCTTAAGGAACGGATATTCAAAATGAGGTCTGCAGGGGAGTAGGCTTTCTCTGGAGGAAGAGGAAGGAGACACTAAGATATAAATAACTGCAGGAATGGGCAAGTCCAGGGGTAGGAAAGAATTGAAGCACAAAAAAGCAATTCTAGCTAAAGAATAGTATAGATTCATAATGGTCAAAGAGGTTTGTTAATCACAGTATGGGGGTTAGAGGGCTTTTATTTCTCAGATTTTTTGTGAGTTTAATGGAAAGCTATTAAAAGTGATGGAAAGAAATATATTGATTGCATTATAAACATAAAAGAAAGCTGGGCATGTTTGAGACAGAAGTTGACAAGCATCTAAGAGAGAGGGAGTGGGAGGTCGGTTAAAATTATTTTAAAATAGTACAAGAGAATTGGCTGTGGGTGTGACTGAGGAAGGAATATGAGGCTGCAGATTAAGGGTGATTTGGAAATAGGTGATAGTATAAAATGTGGGTGTTAGAGACAGCAAATAAAAGAGAGACAATGCTAAGTAGTTGAGTGGGAAGATAAGAATTCAAAAATCAAGTTTGGATGCTTAAAATTCCAGGCAATTGAAAGATAGTCAAATCATGGATCTAGTAATCCCACATCTTAACACAGGGGACTGGATAAGAGATAGGAGATGATAAACATTGGATTTTACATATCAGTAATTCATGGCTGTAGAAGACCACTCAGGGAAAGAGTAGAGAGGAAGAGAGAATTTTACTGTTGAGGTATGGCAGAGGCAGCAACTTCTGAAGCAATAGTTAAAGAGGAACAAAGAAAAATGACACTGTGCTCAGAGTCAAGAGAGAAATGTCTTCAAGGAAGCATGACACTAGTGCAGAACAATGTGAGAATTCAGACAATATGAAGAAGTCGGCAGGTTATTTGGATTTCAATTATATAAATTACTGAAGTTCTTAACCAAAGCTCCTTTGGAGTTAAGGGTGTGAATGTAAGACCTGAGTGCAAGATATCAGACAATGAAGAAATACTGTACATGCCATATGCTTCTTAAAGGTTCAGGCTGATGTAGAAGATATAATTGAGTAAATATAAGGAAGGTAAGGCAGGAAGAATGGTTGTTAATATCTGAGTGCTGATTGGGGAATACAGTAAGAAGGGTGGGGAACAGAGGACAGGCCTGGCCTTGCCCACACAGCCATTGACCACATGGATATTGCTGGGGAATAGAAAGAATAGCTTCTAATATTTTTAAAGAAGATTTACCTATATTTTATGTGTATAAATGTTTGCCTTTATGAATGTCTGTGAACCATGTGGGTGCAGTACCTGTAGAAGCCAGAAGGAGTTGTCAGTTGCCAGGTTGGTGCTGGGAACCAAATCTGGATTCTTTGGAAAAAGCAATCAGTGCTTTTAAAACTATTGAACCATCTCTCCATCCCCAAATAGATATAGATATTTCACCAACTCTGTTACACTCTATGTTGTATCAATTAACAATAAAACACATATTAAAGGACATGAAGCAAAAGAGCAAAAGCCCCATGTAAATCTTTTGAAGGAAAGCAAAATGAAAAGGAAGTGTGCATGAAGACAACATAGAAGTGAAGAAAACAGGAAAAAACAAGACAGTGAGAGTCAGTTAAATTCTAGTTAAAGACATTAAAATTAGAAGTCCTGAGAACCCATGGCTTCTATTACAGGGGGTCTTTGGAAGGCTTGAAGTTGACCTCACAAGCAAACACAAGAATACAATGGACTACATGCTTTCTCTTTCTCCCTCTACTTTTGGTTGATGTCAGTAAACTTAGCAAAAATCTTCAGCAGCTGAAGAGCTACTGAAATCTTTATTCTACGGCGCAGTCAAGACAGAGCCATTTTCCAACTGTCAGGACAGGCAATTTACTCCCTGGATAGGGATTATACTCTTTTGACTGTTTATAAGGAAATTATTCCCATCCAAAGAATAAACTATTACTATGAAGATGATCAATGAATGACACACTATCTCATTTTTGCTTCTTATTCAATTTTATTTTAACTGGAACAAAACAAAAACAACAAGAGTTTTATATATATGTATATATATATATGGAGTAACATTTGATATATTTGCACAGTGTTGAATATTTAAAGAAATCACAACTCTTTATCTTTTTGACCACTTACTAGTCCTTTGTGGATTAGCTTCAGAAACTTTTTGTTTTGGACTAGAGAAGATATATTAATCCCTATGACCAAAATACTATGTACTAGTATGGAAGATGTAATTAATCCTATCCATAACTTTCCATTCCATCTCCCATCCTCCTTGGCCTCTCAGTCAAAGCTCTACTCTCAGCTTCTATGAGATATTTTCTAGATTCTGCATATTAGTGACAAAGAGTGATGCTTATTTTTCAGTGCCTGGCACATTCCATTCAACATCGTCATCTCCCCTCCCCCCCAGAGTGTTGCAAACAGCAGGATTTTATTCTGGTTTATGGATGAATCGGATTCCACTTTATGTGTGTACTGTGGTTTTTTTTTTTACCTCTTCATACTTTGATAGATACTTGGGTGTTTCAGTTTCTTGGAAACTGGACATACTGCTGTAGCAAACATGGAAGCTCATCTCATTGTAGTAACTGTGGGATCCTGTTGCAAGGTGTGCTTTCAATTATGTGAAAATTTTTCATATTGCTTTCTATGATGTCTTTGTGAATTTGCACTTCTACCAGCTTTGCTCAAATGCCTCGTTCACTCCATATTGTTGTTAACCCTTGCTGTATTTAGTCTTTTTAAAACTTCACTAATACTCAGTGCTCAGTGACATATTTTTCTAGTATAAATTGCCATTTCTCCATTGAATATTACTACTGTGAATATTTGATTTACCTGTTGGTTCTTGGTCACTTAGATGACTTATTTCAGAAGTGTATATTTGTATCTTTAGATCATTTTAAATATATTTTTTGACTAAGATTTTATATGGTTTCATATATTGTGTGGATGTCAGCATAATAGATGTATACAATGTATCTCATTCTATAGATTGTTGCTGCACTGTTTTCTTTACAATGCTAATATTATGCAGGTTCATATATTTTTCTTTTGATCCTTGTACTTCTGATAGTTTGAAGAACACATTGCCCATTCCAATGTCCTGAAACATTCTTTGTATTTGTTTTTATAGTTTCATAATTTCAGAAAATAAATTTAAGCCTTCAAAGAATTTTGAGTTAATAATGTGGTCAGTGAGAAGCAAGCATCTATATTCTTTACTCTGTAGGTAAATATCCAATTTCCAAACCCCATATATGGGTAAGGCTATCCTTTATATAATGCAATCTGAGTACTCTTGTTATAAATGTAGTTGGCTATAGATATGCACATTTACTTGTGGACATTCCATTCTCTGTATGCACATTACTTTAAGGCTCTACACTCTCCTCCTTTGCTCCTTTGTACTTTGATTTGATGTCAGAATCTTGTTAGTCTGTTAAGTACACCTTTATAGTAAACTTTGAAGACTGTGTGTGTGTGTGTGTGTGTGTGTGTGTTTAAAAGAGTATCTTTAGAGAGATGCTTCTCCTGGGTCATTTCAGGAAGGCCTAAGGAACCATGGATGAAGAAAGGGCCAGGATACAACTTAAACTAGTAGCCAAACTTGCCAGTGTCATCTATCTTTTATTGGTTTTGCATGAAAAAAGATACAAGACTTAGGGGGCTATGGGATTTTGAATCATAGGCTAGAAATGTATGAAAGGGTTGGAGTCACTGCGTGAAACACCTGGGAGATGACCTCATTTATCTCTGATGGTGAAATCTGATGTTCAAAGGAGACTCCAGGATGTTAGCAATGCTAGGACCTTGGGATAGCATGTTAACTACAAATGCAGTGAAACTGCCCATGTCTCAATTACTGACAGTATAATATTCAAACTGGACAACCAGAACATAAAAGAAAGAGATTGCCAAACTGTGCCAAGGCAAGGTAGGGAAATCCTTCAGAAATCCCTGCTTCTCAAAAAGTCTGTCAGAGTTTCTTTGTTTTTAGGCCAAAGATAAATGACCCAATGTTACGGAAGAACTTAAGTTGCTTCTCCAGGCAGGAAGATATGCCTGTCATTGGATAACATTTCACCCTTTAGGGATCTTTGTTGAAGTTAAAGATTAAATAGACATTGTCAAAGATTTTCTTAGTTATGATAAAAATTACATTAGGTATAATTTATAAATCATAATAAATAACAGAGAACTTTCTCTAATTTTGCCAAATGCAAGTGGACTGGTTATTGTAACTGTAGTTCTTAGTTGATAACTGCTTTTGTTTATATATAGTTTTACTATGTTAAAATTGAAAACCTTATTTTTAATTAGGCAGAAGGAGGAAATGCTATCAATAAAACTCTTTGTCTACCAGGTGAATAAATGCCATTGTAATTGGTTTAATAAAGAAAATGACTGGCCAATAGCTAGATGGAATTGTGATGACTAATCTGGTTAGTTTAATGGGAAATAGAATCATCTAGTAAAAAAAAACAGTATGAATGCTTATAAATGACTTTACTGAAGTGGGATGATCTCACCTATGTGTACAGTTAGACTCTATGAGCTGGGATCCTGGACTCAATAAAGAGCAAAGTAAGCATAGCATTGTCATCCATCTCCCTATTTCTTGACAGCAGATACAATGTAAGCAGCCACTGCAAGAACCTGTTGGCATCACTTCCCCATCAGGATGGACAGTACCCTCAAACTGCGAGACAAAACAAGTCCTTTTTAGTCAGGAACTTTATTGCAAGCAATAAAACTGTTAGAGTTTAATTGTTAAACACGAACAAGCATTGCTGCTTATGAAAAGTGTGGGTGTGAAAAAATTAGAAAAACTTATAAGGAGTGGCAGGCTTGTGGGATATTTTTGGTGGGAAAACGGTCAGAGGTTAATCATTTGCCGTGGTTTTGAGACACACATAAGTGAAAGAATATATTATAGGTAAACCTAACTGCTGTGGTAGGTTGTGGTCACAAGGGCTTGATTAGGTGGCAGTGGGGGAAGTGGAAAACGTCTGATTGACTCCTGCCATGATGACCTTCGTCAAGGTCATACAGGTGGTATTTAGTAGAATAACATAATCTGATGCCAATTAAAAAACCCAATTAAGTTTCCTGAAAACTGAATAAATTTTAATTTGCAGAACTATTCTATATTCCTGTTTGGTCCCAAGGGTCAAAGAAGCACAGGTGACCACATAAGGTCAGCAATGAGTATTTGGTTGAAAAGAGAAATATCTCAGGATAAGGACAGACAAAACTTTTCATACCAGATTGAGAAAAAATGCCCAGTGAACTGGACGAACAAGAATTTTGAGTTATAGGAAGGTGTACTAAAAAGAGGAAGGGATATCTACTCCAAGGATCTGTAAAGAACTAGCATTTGCTTCATTTGGGATACGATGGTAATTGACACAAACAGCCTGAGAATTCTCTACAGTGACTCCTTTCTTCCTCATGGAAAATAAACTTCACAATCACTTTTCCATGGTCTCGAGGAGGTGACGAATGCCAGAAAGTCAGTGTAAATACACAAATGACTGTGATTTCTCACTGGGCATCGATCAAGATGACATATATATTTATGTCATGATGCGGGTGTGCATGTGCATTGTGTGCATGTGCAGTGTGTGTGTGTGTGTGTGTGTGTGTGTGTGTGTGTGTGGTTTAATGGAAATATACACAAACTTTGGAAAACCAAGTCTAGAAAGAAGTCTTGCTGCCCTGAAGGAGTTCTTGGGAAGTGACTTTGACATATCTCCTTAAAACTACAATTGTCTGAGGTAGGTATCTGAGCACCAAGTGTTATATAACTATATGGAGACAGGAATATTGACTAGCTTGATTTGATCAATACTCATTGGCTTTGTATATCATATTTACATAATACAAAATTAATGTGAAAGTTCTATTTATAGCAAAAAGAAAGTGGGTCTTTCCCCATCTTCTGAAGGTACTCAATAAGACGAGATCCAGCCCAAAGCAGAGCTGTCCAATTTAAACTGTCCAGTTCTTCAGACTGTCATATTAAACTAATTTTCACATTCAATTATAAGAATATTCTATCTTTACAAAGCAAATATGAAGCAAAACAAATGTGACTATATATTAAAAGTCCTCCTCTTTACCAACATGAGAAACGATTAAAAGGCAACTCTCGTTTAGCGTCTGTGTCATATTATGCTATTTACTTTCTTGGTAACATGATTTAGGGCAAAGGGGAGACCATTTCCAATGACTTCCTGAAGCTGTGTTTTAAGTGGAGTCAGGGTTTCAGGTCATGCATTAATTGGCAAGAGGCCGGAGGCTCCTGGTCCTTTCCCAAGGCTCTTTAGACTTCCAACACCTTCCTGTTTATCTGTACAAACCATCCTAGGCTTGCATTAGCATGGTGTACAAACTTTCTGGTTTGAGGTGATTTGAAGAGGATACCGATTCAGTAGAAACTGTACTTCATATTTCAAATTTGTATTTTAAATTCTGTAGATATAACAGAATGTGTAACATTCTTGTAGCACTGGGCTGTGGCAAAGGACCAGGCATGTAAAGACCACAGTAAACACCATATTCTACAAGACATAATCTTTTGAGCTATGACAGTCAGTAATGCAACATAATCATTCTATTACCAACTTACACTTTCAATTAATAATGGTCTTCTTGGGTCACTATCATGTTATAACTCAAGGCCTATATGCATTCTGCAGAATTCTGTCAACCCATCGAAGTGAAACCTACTCCACAGAACCTTTTACTTTAGGCTGTCTTCTATATTGTAGGCCAAACTAGCCATTCTCCATTTCCACAGAACTTGGTCCCTATCTTTGCTTTATTATTCTGCTCCTCATTTTAGAGTTTTTCTCAGGATTACCTTCTACTTTCTGGGTTCATCTATCTCAAGTTTACATCTCCAGCATTTATCAGAATTCTTGGACTGCAAAAAAAAAAATGTTTCCTAAATAAGAAGATATTTGTATGAGCAACAAATATAGATGATGGGCAAAGTATGATGGGGAGGACCAGTTACACATTATGACTCCATGCCCAAAGTGGCCACTTTATTAGTATGTGAATAACTTGGTCAGGGTTTCATAATCTCTAACTGAGTTTAGTCATCCATAGGTCAGCTTGTAATATCTAGTGAATAAACACATTCATTGAAAGCTCCACAGTCTGTGCATGCATAGGGAAACTTGGAAAAGAAATTTGTAAAATATGACTACATGATGATTTTTTAAAGCATCAACTCAGAGAATGTTTATAACCTCCCCAACCACAGTTCTCTGGCTTTGTATAATCAAAAGATTTTTCCAGAAAATCCTCAGAGTTCATTTTTTTCTCTAGGATCCTGAGGCTTATAGTGGTTGCATATGCATCTGGCTTTTCACTGTAGAATCAACACTGAAACTACATATCCTTAACCTAGAAAATAAGAAAATCTCCAATTGTGATTCTATGAATTGCTTTCTATAATTTTGCCTGTGGATGATTATTGTACCTTTTCAAACATATTTTTAAAAAATCATACCTATTGGTTATTCCATTAAAGAAAGCAAGGATGTCAGGACCACGGGGGGTGCACCTACCCACTGAGACAGTGGGGGCTGATCTATTGGGAGCTCACCAAGGCCAGCTGGACTGTGACTGAAAAAGCATGGGATAAAACCGGACTCTCTGATCATGGCGANTCCGGCTTGGTGGGAGCCTAGCCAGTTTGGATGTTCACCTTCCTAGACATGGACGGAGGGGGGAGGGCCTTGGACTTTCCACAGGGCAGGGAACCATGACTGCTCTTTGGATTGGAGAGGGAGAGGGGAGGGGGAGAAGATTGGGGGAGGGGGAGGAAATGGGAGGCTGGGAGGAGGCAGAAACTTTTTTTTTCCTATTCTCAATAAAAAAAAGAAAAAAAGAAAGTATAAACATATTTTGTCCAGGCAATATTCATATTTTACTTCATTTTCTTCACACACACACACACACACACACACACACGCGGTAAATTCCTGGGCCTCTAGAAAAATGACATACAATTTGAACAAAAGGGGTGAGAAGCTGCAAACCTCTGCCATTTCATGTGAAGGAAAATAAAGAAAATTGCCTGGAAACCAGAAATGGTACGGGGAAAATGGTCAGCAATTGCGGGAGGATTACGATTTCGTGGGGGCATTTTCCTCATTATTTTTCCCGTTAAGTAGAATATGCGGTGTTGTGTTTGTGTATGAACTGACATCTCAGCTTGGCTGTTTGGTCCAAATTTAAGTTGAGCAATCAACCCTGTCATCGGGAGATCCTAGGCAAAGTGGAGCTAGACCATGTATTACCAACTGTGTGACTCCAGGGGGGTGCTGAAGCTGGCGAGGAAAGGCCTATTATGCTTCTCCACCACTAAAATGGTAGAGTAATTATCCCCCTCTCTTGTTCTTACATCACTCATGCCACAGGCACACAAAGCTTAAAGAAGTCCACGCAAAGCACAGATAGCTCTCCCACTGTGGAAAAAATACAGGAAGTCTTCATTTTGTCGGTTTTAATTGCCCGGATTTAGCACCTTCTCATTTTGTTCTGTGTGTCGCTCACTGTTTACTGGTCAGGCACAGTCACATTTACCTCGTGTGTCATTTTCTGATATTCAAATTCCCTCTGCTGCTTCTTCTAATGACAAGTCCAGTCTTCTGTTGGGACACAATTACACTCATGTTGCTAATTTCTTAATTTCCTTGCCCCTACCCTCTTTCTTTATTGCAAAGTATCACTTGAGACTAAATGAGATCTTTTTGTTGTTGCTTTTAAGCCTTCCACTGTCCTGCTGCTCAATTTCCAGCTGAAGTTATAATCCTCTGTTTGGGATACCACGGCTGATTACTGCAGAAATGACTGTAATACTCATTACACCATTTGTTGGAAGAGTAGAAAGAAGCCTGTGATTAAGGAGAAATTGGCTTGGATTTTGCTTTAAACATCTACTCCATCACTGTAAGGATTTAATCAAAATTTTGCTGCTGTTGTTCTTAAAGTTTGCATCTTTCTTACTTGCTTGGTCAGTATAAATATAGTAAGCCAGATTAACTCCCTTGAAACTGCCCAGATTCACAACTTTCCCACAAATAGACACTTCTTTCACTACAGCGTCAATGTTCACATTCTCCTTGGGTAGAGACATGTAACTTGCCCTAACCAATATACTCACATGAGTCTTGCATGTTTGACCATTCCCTGCTATGTCTTTGCTGTATTCTTAAAAAGAGCTTATGTCGAAGCTGGAGAGCTAGCTCAGTTGTTAAGAGTCCTTCTAGGACCAGGGTTCCCACAGTGTGGCTTACAACCATCTGTACTCCAGTTCCAAAGGATCTAGTGCCTTCATGTGTCTTTGGCAAGTACCAAAAACACACATAGATAGATATAAAATAAAAATAAATGTTTCTGTCTTTTTTAGAAATAGCTTTTCCTAAGATGCTGGCACAAGGAAGATGAGAGATAGAGAAGGACATGTGCACTTCAGCATTACACAGACTCTTTAACCAATTCCTTGCCATCCCATAACCAAGTAGAGAGACTAAATTGTTTGAAATGGCAAGTTTCTATTCCTGTCTCGGTGGAAATATTATTAACTCCAGTTACACCATCAATTAGCAAGTAAAAGCATTATGAAATTTTGGTTATGTGTAGAATAAAAAATGTATTCTCAATGTCATGCAAGACAGAAAATATTTGGCCCTTGCTTTGGAAAATCTTGATAGAGGGGTATGAGACTGACCGAATTTGTGACTTTCGTCACATGTATTGAGATCTTATCCTGTGAGTCATCCTGGGTTAGAGTATAGAACAAAGATAAGCCTGGAGTAGGCCTGACTTCAACAAACGGTGAAAGAGAAGCAAGCAGACCAGAGAATAAAGCATCACTTACAAAACCATATGCAAAAAACCTTGTGAGTTGCTTATAGTTGAGTTATATGTCCACTGGGTATTTGAACCCAAAGGCGTTGCTGTTGTTAGGATGCCTGGTCAGAAACACACCGAGGAGGCAGTAAGACAGCTTGGTGGGTAAAGATGCTTGTCACAAGCACCGACAAACTTGGTTGGATTCTGGAACTCCTGCGATAGAAGGGAGAGAACTGGCCTCTCCACGTTATCATCTGATCTCCATATCCACACCATGACAGTTGTCCCAAGCTCTAACACATGCACAAGACAAAAAGGAGGAAATACGTGAATAAGTGACAGTTTTCTCCTGTAAACGTCATCTGTGGAGATTTCGCCTGCTGAGGTGACAGTTGTACACATGGCGATTTTAACAAAAAAACAACAAAACTTTGCACTTCCTCCTTGAGGAACAGTCATATCTCATATGTGAACAACAAACTGAAGTAATTCATTGAACTTGTATGTGCTGCCATTTATAATTAGATTGTCTACATCTTCCCATCCTCATCACGTTTCAAATCACCACTAAATATCCATAAAAGAGAAGCTGAGTACCATCAAGCTAGCCATAGTATCACATGTATCTAATTTCCATCCGAATGCACCTCCAGGGAGGCCTAGAAGCGGATTCATGTTAAGGTCTAACCCACAGGACAAATGCAAGCACTAGAAAATTACAAGGGTCCAGGGTACACTTCTTCCTGGAACTGGGGGAGGGCACTTCTTTCCAGTTAATAGATGTCTTAGTTAGGGCTTCTAATCCTGGAATGAAATACCATGAGTAAAACCAACCTGGGGAGGGATAGGGTTTGTTTCAACTAACAACTATGAGATCACACTCCGTCACTCAGCAAAATCAGGGCAGGAACTAAAGCAGTGGCCATGAGTAATGTCCCCATGGCTTGTTTAATCTGTTTTCTTATATAAGTTAGGAACACCAGTGTCGGGGTGGCACTGGCAACATTGGGTTGGGCACTCCCATATTAATAATTAATTAAGACAATGTCATATAGATTTTCCCACAGGCTGAACTGATGGAGACAGTTTCCCAATTCCCTTTTCCCAGGTGACTCTAGTTTCGGTCAGCTTGACAAAAACTGTCCAGTACAATAGGGACATCTTGGTGGTTTGGAAAAGGTGAAGAGTTGGAAAGGACCTGCTTTATATATACATAAAATTGAAGCTATTTTCACCTTCAAACTGGGCATTTGGCTGATTATAAAATTCATACTTAAAACTACCTGCACATATATGCAAATCAAGAAGGCAGACATCTTTATGAAAATGGATAAATGGATATCAGCAGTGATTGGCAGAAAAAGGAATGTAATTTGCTGTCCTTTGAAAATGCTTAGCTTTATTATCCTAACTATAAAAATTAAAATGAAATTAGACTAGTATTTAAAAATGTTTCTCTTGTGTGATTAGTCAAATTTTTATAGACAAGAACCGAAAACAAAGTTTCTGATTTCTATACTTTACCGTTTAAAAGGGTATTCAAAAGACCTTGGCATCACCAATCAAAAATTTAAAATTTTCATAATGCCCACCCTGTGCTTTCTTCTTATGTCTGTCTCTATCAGAGAGAAATTTTACACAGACACAGAATGAAGTACAAGGCTATGCTCTTTTTCCTCCCTGCCTTTACTGTGAAAACATTGACCCAGCCCCACCTCGTCAACACGAGAATGATTTCTTATGTGGTTTGGGATAAGTCTGTAATTCAAACATCCATAAGCATAAGACAAAAGGATTTTGAATTCAAGCTCAATCTTGGTACACAGCAAGACATTTTTTTAAAAGACAAAGGGAAGAAACAGAATCTGTTTCATAAATACCATGCTACAAGCGAGACCCTCCTAACAACAAAAAGAAAAACAAATGTATTCCATACCACAGCATGAGTGGTGGGGGAAACTCAGGCACAGCTGAGAGCCCTTCCTGCGGTAAAGAGACAGTCCAAGTCCTGAGAGAGTCAAGGTGGCCAAGAGGATCTGTAGGGACAATGTATCAGAGGAGAAAGAGCTGTGCACACAACTCCGGTGGCCTGCTGAGAGTTCTAGTACTAGTGGTTACTGATCCATGAATGTATATGAGCCAACTGCTGGGGCTGAACAAAGAACCACCTGCAAGGGACTATGAGGAGTACTCCTTCCAAGATGCACAGACATACACTACAGAGAACAGCAGGGGCTCACTGGGCTAGTCTATAATAATAAGCAAGAGATAGATAGAGTATTGGTTGTGGATCCAAATGAATATTAACACCTAAACTGGTTAAGGATTAAAATACCAGGAAATGTGTGTGTGTATACTATAACACATCCAGTAAAGTACATCAGAACAAACAGGCAATCTTAGCAAGGTTGAGGACACAATATCTTTCACCCAAACACAAGTCATTTAGGAAAGACAAAACAGCAATCACAAAATAGCAAGAAGCTTTTAAATATACTTCTCAAGTAGGAATTGAATTATTTTAACTGACATAAATATTAGATTTTGCATAGAAAGGTATTAAATCTGTTATTGCATTTTGGTCCACATTATGTTCAAAAGTTAAGTGGAGACATGGACGGTACTAAAAATGAACAACTTAAAATCTTGGAGGTGAGAACGCAACATGTAAGAGCAATGGCGTGATGAGGTTTAATGATAGTAGGCATTAAAAAGAAATTCAGAGCTTGAAGTCTCAGCAAGAAATCATGAAAACAGAGTTAAGAAGATATCTTTTAAAAATTGGAAATATGTACAAACTGTCAATCAAGGGCAAATGGTCCAATGTGTGTGAAAAGAGATGAGAAAGAAAAACATATTTGAAACAAAATGACTCCAAAGTTTCCAAATTTGTTGAAAACTGTTTATGTTCAGAAGCAAAATAAGCCCTGAGGCTATAAAAGAGACATATAAAAATCATAATTACACATCTCATAATCAAGTTGCTCAAAATCAGTACCAAAAATAAACTTAAAAGATACTTTTGTATACAAAGGAACAACAAAAATAATATTATCACGTTTTTTGTTAAAACATAATGTATCCTATATCACAGGGGTAGGAGGTGAAGGTCTAAGGTGCTTCTCAAGAATAAATAAGTAAATAAATAAACCCAAGACTTTGCAGTCACTGAAAATATCTGTCAGAAGCAAAGGGAAACTGAAGACACCATCAGAACTAGTATAATATGATAAGTCTGTATAAACTATGCATATTTATCTTAAAGCAGCAACTAAGATTTCCATACAGTCTTAGCTAATAGAGAAACAAAGAAAGTGCATTTGTTTTTCCAATGAAGACTCAAAAAAAAAAAAAAGAAAATAAAAAGTCTAGTGACAGGGATGGGGAAAAGCGCCAAAAGGAAAGAGTGCATAGAACACACAGAAAGGGAATAGATTGATGACATCTTTAGATCTTAGCATCCCAATAATAACACTAACAAGTATCTAGTATGTCCTATGGGGAAGGATGGTAATTCAGGGTAGAAATAAGTCCAGCAAGCAGACTATCCATGTGCTGCAGAGAGCAAACATGCTCAATGCTTATGGTTCATGTACAAAAAATAAAAACATAGGAGTAAATTACCATAAATCTATACAATGTTAAAAAGTTAACACATACACCCTGAAATGACAGTTAAACAGTAAATTTCACTGCAGAGCAAATAATGATGATGATGATGATTGTGGTGATAAAAAATTTTAAAAAAACGAAAGTGTTAATTTGTTCAGACTTCTTTACAAAGCTTTATTTAGCTAAAAATGGAAAATATGTGAAATAAAACTAACAGAATGTCAATGACAATTTCGCCAACTCAAATTTACAGTACAAGGTTTTACTATAGTTTTCTATAGCCTTAGGTAACACCACTGACTAGGTATCCAAAATACATAAGGAAAAGGTAATAATAAATTCTATAAGTTTACTTGGAAAATTATGAAATGAAAGCATACCCCAACTAAGTTTCACAGCAATCATTATTTTTATGTTTATGTCAAGGCTACAGAGAGATTGTTGATGCAGTCACAAGTTAGGAATTTCTAAATATAACTTTAGACCATCAAATCAAAAAGTTTGTAATTTACATTACTATATCATGATCACATGAGATTTATGCAGGAATATAAGTTTGCTTTACTATTTTACATTAATGTTACTCCAATTATTAACAGTCTAAAGAGAGTGAACTCACAGACATCTTAAAAGATGTCAAAATAGTTGACAAAATAAAGTGAACTTTCCTCATAACAATGCAAAGCAAGTGAGAAATAGGTGTTCTCAATTTGAAAGAATGTCTAAGAAAATCCTCAGAAAATATGACAGCAGTGCTTTTTTTTTAAATGTGGGGAGCAGAAAAGAATGGTAGCCATCAACACTGTTCCTCAGTAGTTCTTCCCAAACTGGTCTATAGACTCAGCATTGTAGCAGGCAACAAATCACCAGGCTACTGTTAAAAACATACCCAGACTCTTTCCACACTTTTTGTAAAAAGGAAAAGAGCCCATTATAACCAAAGCCAACTGTGTAAATGGGGGGAAATGAAGAGTTAACAGTTTTAAGATTTTTGCATTTACAATTGCAAGACTTATTCCAAAGGCACAGATCTAAAATAAGATGCAGTTGGCATAAAATAGCCTTCAGAAGTAGATCCATATGCATGGATAGTCATTTGATATAAAAGTCCAAGATAATTTAGTAATGAAAGTATTCAATAAATCAGACTCCTGTATTCGACCTACAGGCCAAATATCAGCTTCTGAGTGAAGCTGCAGTCTGTAAATAAAAACATACTGCAAAAGTATTATAGGCATAAATATAAGATTTAAAGTAGGAAATCATGCCAAAACACATACAAAAAAATTGGGTCCTCAAGGCATTTACCATTTGAATATGATATCAAAAGTTTGATACCTACACAAATATATAAATTATAATTAAAAAGCAACCATACAAAGATCTCATCAAAGAAACTGTTAGAAGAATGAAGACTTATTTAATACTGAGAAAAAAATGTTTGTTAACTGTGTTTGATAAGGGAATTATGCCCCCAATACATGAAGAACTTTCAAAACTCAGTAAGAAAAAATAAATAGCCTAACACATAACTGATAAAAAATAGATCTTAACCCCCTCCTTATTCCTTGCTCTTAGCCTCCTGCAATAGATAAGGAAGCTGACCCTCACCCTTCCCAGTTGTAGCCCTCAGGAAAGCAAGCCCTGTTCCTCTCCTGTGAAGCACAGTAGAGATGACCCTCCACAATGCATGGCTAGGAATCATGCATCACAATAGGGCTAGTGTGGGAGAGCCAACCTTGCATGAATGAAAGGAGATCTGGCCTTAACCCTTGCTCATTGCTGCAATGGGGTAAACTAGCCAGGACAACGCTGGAGAGCTCCCCCTGGTGGTAACAGTGGATAGCTGGTAAGCTGACCATCCCTGCAACTACCCAAGTACAGAACCAAGGTTGATAGTTGGCCCACCCCAACATCTACCCTGTCTATGATCTGCTGAAGCAAAAAGCTGCAGGATCTCCACGACACAGGGCAACAACAGGATATCCAAGACAAGCCCCAGTGAGGGTCCAGCATTGACAGTGTAACAGAAACCAGAGGTCTTGAACAAGACCAATGATTCTTTGCAATGAATATTGGCAAGTAAAGATGTATGGATAAAAGGGTTTACTCTGTGACTCACCGTGTCACACAGCTTCCATGACAAGGTTGATATTTACTTTTTTTTTCGCTTAAATTTATATTCTTTTAGGGTCTCAGACACATGCCATCACAGAACCCAGACACTATCCCTCCCGGCCCACAAGCCCTAAGCACTCTGGGAGCCCGTCTGCTAGGCGGAGGTTTCTGCTGTGGGTGCAGCAGGCACCTGTGGCATCGACTCAGGTGGGGGGCCACTTTCTTCTAGGAGATTTCCTTGATAGAGCCGGCGAAGGTGGGACAGTTCTCTCTCTGGGGGCTGTTGCCAGCTGTACCACGGGTACCAAGGCTTGCCGGACAACAATGTGGGGGCTGGCGGAGTAACACTGACAGCTCCATGAACAGTTCGGAAGTCACCATCTCGGGGCTCAACCTGGGGAATGTAGTAACTGAGGAGACCACACTCTCTGGCTTTCTGGATGGCCTGGGTCAGCTTCTTGTGCTGCTTCATACAGACCCCTGTGTACCGGGCGTGGAAGATGATACCCGTGTGGGCGCAAATGAACTGTTCCAAGAGTTTCACATTCCTAAAGTCAACATGCAACTTGTGATCGCGGCAGATGGGGCAAGGGTTCCCAGCAACTTTATTTTTACGAATACATGTCTTTCGGGGTCTGCTGTGGCGGTACACCACCTTTGTGGTTGAGGCGGTAGTCAGCCCACACAGGTCGAGAACCGTAGCGGTCCTGGTATTCTTCTGATTCCAGATATTTCCAAGGCTCATTCTCATAAGGGAACACAGGAAGTGAGGATGGAGAACCTTCTTCCGGAGGATCTTGAGTGCAAAGTGCCCGGAGGGGAACCTGCACGCCATAGGAACTTCGCCAG
>NW_026067912.1:8344633-8448185 GCF_014885135.2 Alexandromys fortis | reverse complement strand
AAAAAAAAAAAAAAAAATTATATTCTTTTATTGGCGGATGGGTTACAAGGGCAGAGAGCAGATAGAAAGGGATGGGGAAATGAATGAGATCGAGACACATGCTGTGAAAGACACAAAGAATAAATAAAAAAAAGTTTAAAACAGTAAAAAGAGATCTTAATAAGCATAATATTCAAGAAGATTAATGAAAGACTGGTATTCGCATATAAATACATCTAAGAAAACTACTAGGGAAATACAAATTTTAATTTTATTCTAAAGTTAATACACACACTTTAGGAAGGCTGAACAAGCAAGGATGTCCTGATCAAATTGGTGAAGATAGGCAGGGACCAAGCTAGACCATATTCACTTATTGCAAAAGAAGGCATAAAGAAAACTTGAGGAATTCAAGACATGAAATGTAGGCAATAACATGCCCGCAGATAGTATTCTACAATCAGGTGCAAGGCATCCTTTTCCTTTGTAAGTAGGCTTGCCATACTCTCAATGACTCTATATTCCATGATTTTGTCCATCTACTTTCATTAGTGATTATTCATGCTGCATCTGTATCTTTGCCATAATGAACATACCAAAATGGACTTTTAGATTTCTGTTTATTCATTGGTTTTAAAACACAAACTGTGCTCATCTACTCTTTCACAGTGACTAGCTGTGGTCAAACAGCATAATGTGCACACAGTGCGTGATTACAGTACTTTTCCATACTCAGAGAAACACACAGATTTCAGAAAAAGATGCTAAGTCCTTCTTGGGCTCTATTTGCAATGCAGGTGTTCCTCCTTTTCAAGACTATACTGTGGCAAATTTCATGGAAGCTTTATGATGGTCTGCCAGGAGAATTATTGCTCAGGATCCTGTTGCATTAATAGGTAGTTTTGGACAGAGAAGGATGTCAGAAAGCAGTGCCAGAACCAGCCTCTGCATGCACAACTGGCACTCTCGGTGTTGTTGCTTATTCCGGAAGTCTACTCTCAACAAGTTGCTTAGCACCTTCTGTTAGTTTGTTTCTTGCCAAGCAGTTATGATTGTGTCTCTTTTCAAAGGCAATAGGATCTAAAGGAGAGGTATTTAAATAATTTCCATGGTAATGTAGTTAATAGGGGATGGAACTGAAGATTCAAATATTTCTTTTTCTGACAGAAAGACCATGATACATCAAGACTCTTCTGCATTGCTGCATTTAACCTACATTATCCTCTGGAATTTTTATATCGAAAAATAATGAGTAGATTACACAAGGAATTGAATATTTACACAATGAAACATTAGGCAAACAGTTGAAACACGTATTAGTAATTCATTAGTACAAATAAGACTGAACTGTAATGCATAGATCCAAATTTTGCTTACAGATGAAAATACAGGAGGAGCTGAGACAAACATATTGCTCAAATATTTTTTTTTCTTTATGGGCAATGGTAAGACTGTAGCTATACATTTATTTTGTTCTTTTCAACTTTTTTAAAGCATCCATTCATGTCTCTTTAAGAGAAATAACTTGAAGATCATGATTTCAAACTTTCTGTTGAGGTCTATGGGGCTCCCAATGAATGGGAATTTAGAATGACTATAGGAAACAGTCCCTATCAACCTGCCTTAAGCATCTATAAGGAATGAGAACAAATCTCTATTCTGCTAAGACCCTGAATTGTGAGAATTTGATACTGTAGTCTAATCCCCCATCCTAGCTGATTCCGTGCTTTCTTCATGTATTTGCAAATTCATAAAGATATGTGTATACACACAGACACACATGCGCGCACGCACACACACACATGGGTAATGAAGGGGAAGAAAGAGGTGGGAAAGGAAGGTATAAAGAACGGAGGAGAAAGGGACAGAGGGGAGAAAGAGAGAAAGGGAAAGGGTGAGAAATGGGGAGGAGAGAGAGAGCCAGGTCAATCACAGAAACATACAATATACTAAAATAACATTTTCTTTTAAAATATTGATATAGTATCTTTTCTGCATTTATATTTTCCACACTAAAATCCATGTTTATTTTGTGGATTAAAATTTAAAAATGTGTATACACCTTTGGCATCCTATTAACCAAGATGCAATATTTCCGAGAGTTAAAAGCTAGTATTAACAGAAGAGAACCTGCTTCCTGAATACACATTGTCAGCCTCTCTCCAAAATACCAGCTTACACAAGGGCAAAACAAGCCCAGGTAATGCTGTTACCGAGTCTCTCCTACAAAACCTCTCCCTTTTCTGTAACTAGTGAAAAGGGGAGCAATGTGGAGAAAAGCAGATACATGGTTCCAACGGCTGCAGCGGCCAGTTTCCTGACTGTAGACAATACACAGACAGATCTCTGTCACTGAGTTTTTGTCTCCCTGTGACTCTGCCTTTCTTATCTGTCTCTCTCCCCATCAGGTATTTTCTTTGGTGTCTCAGCAACCTACTCCCCTACTCCAGCACAGCTACCTATAAGCTTCAGTAGTTTCTCGTGACAAAGTAATTTTTATTACTCCCTGTACTCTTCTTTGGTGTCCTTAACATTCCAATACTTGTTTGGGATATGTGTTAAAATTGTAACATGTTACTGTATTGTTTTACCAGGTCCATAACCATATAAAGATTTTTCTAATAAAGAGTATTTTCATAATGGTTTAAACACAGTTTTGACTTCTAATTTACTCATATCTTATGTCCACAAATATGAAAGCCTAGCTTATAATTTTCAAATTGCATTTAAGAAGATAGTATAAAAATATTAAGGCTCAAACAATGGCTTCCAAAAGGCTCTAAGAATCATGAATTTATTGTTGATATCTTTGAGTCAATAAGCCTAACAAGTTGTATTTCATAAAAGAAACCATAAATAATTACTCTTAAAACCAGTATAAGATGATGCTTACATGGTTTTTCCATTCATGAATGAGCAAATGCATATTTGATTTTGATCTTGTCTCTGTGTGTCTAACAAGTGGCAAGATTAGGGCAGCGAGATGGCTTAATGGGTAAATGTGCTTGCCATTAAACTTGACAGTATGAGGTTAATTCCCCAGCCCTTAGGAAGGAGAAAATGGAAGAAGAAAGTCAACATAAGCAATTAGTCTTCTGACCTCTACATGTGAGACATGGCACATGCATGTTCATTCACACATATGTCAAGACCATTTACCAACCTGGATTATTCTTCTTGTGAGAAGTAATGAGAAATAAAAGCTCATCTTATGCAATCCTGGAATCAACCAGCAAAAATCCTACATGAGAAGACTGATCTCTGGGCATTAAGTGGCTTATAAGAGAATGGGAATAAAAGTATTTCTGCAACATAAGGGCCTGCTTGTTGGAGTTTCGGTCCTACCCAGTTCCCACAAGTGTTAGGTTCCAAAGAAAGTCACACAGAGGTCTCCATAAGTTATAAATTGATTGTCCCATTAGCTCAGGCTTCTTATTAACTCTTATAACGTATATTAACCCATTATTCTTATCTATGTTAGCCACATGGTTCAGTACCTTTTTGAGCAAGGCAGATCACATCTTCCTTCTTCCGTGTCTGGGCAGAACCGGGGAGGAAAGGACTTCTACCTTCCCCAAATTCTGTTCTCATTGACCTGCCTCTACTTCCTGTCTGGTTGTACTGTCTATACTTCCTGCCTGGCTACTCGCCAATCAGTGTTTATTTAAAACATAATTGACAGAATACAGAATTGTTCCACACTATATTTCATTTAAAACTTGAGCTGTTTCAGAAACCATAGACTCTTGATTTACCTATATGGCTGTGACCACCGGAACATATACACATACAAAAGCTGTTTAGAAAAAAAAAAATAGAATGTTGACAAACATCTGCAAATGTTACTATTGATTCATAATTGAATTAGGTAGTCTTTAAGAAAACTTGAAGTGACAATGGGCTGCCTTTTAAAAGGGAAATTCATGAAGTTATAGGTGAGGGGAAATGCCTTCTGTGTTGGAAGATTTTATTAAATCTTAACTACAAGGTTTCAAGGCTGAGCAAATATTACCTGTTTCAAAGTGGGGATATGCCTTCCCCCTCTTACTTCAGCTTCACAAAATTGAAAGTCAACATGGAATGTGTAGCATTCTCATATCCTCTGCTCCCAGGATTCCATAGATATTTCAGTCACAATTTCACCCCTATTTCTTTGTAAAACTCTTGATTAGCTCTAGTCTACACTTCTTCCATGCTTAATCTCTGTCCCCCAACAGGTATCCACACATATCCGCTGAGCCCCTAATACAGAATGCTGGAAAGGACAAGACAGAAACAAAATGTCCTGCAAGACAGAGTTTGCAAACTCTTCCTTGTTTGCTGAAGCTGTCTGTTTTTAAATAATGCACAAATCAGCTTCACTGCCATAGAAATAATCAACACAGGATCAAAACCTGGAGTTCCTAGTTGTGCACAAATCAAAAGCTGTAGGAATCCAACAGCTGGAGTCTGTCTCATTATTTCCCCATCCTTTGATGTGCCTTTCAGCCCAGTATCTTAGAGAATTACTTGCAGATATGTCTATCCACAAATTCTACATTGCTTACATATTATAGTTTCCAACAGAGATAAATACTGTAACTGAGTTCTCATTTTCAAAATAGAACCCCCTCTCTTTTTTCATCTTCTGTTATGCACACAATCTCCTAAATGGCAGAGCAAAAAAAATCAGCTGCATCTAATAATAGAATCAAGTTTGTTATTGACTCTGAGATGTTAGTTTCCATTAGATCATCCATCATAGCTTTATTATGTGATCAACTGCCTAATTAATTTTGTACTGGGGTATTTAGACAGAACACTGAATGTTTCAGTGGGGTTTTGCTATAATCCTGCACCTGCGGCCTCAGAGATTTAGATATCCCTTCTATCACAAGTTTCTACCGTGCCTATAATCACTTCTGCTTCACTAGGATTCCAGCAATCCAGTCCAACAGAATTCAGCAATATTAATTTCAGAAGCGCCAGAACATTTGCATCTGTGGTTATGTTTCTTTGGACTTTAATCAGATCAAAGTCACAGCAAGATATTAAGAGCGCTAGATACAATATTTTGTTCAGACAGTTTTAGTGGGTAAATCAGACACTGTTTTGATTTTCTGTGCTTATCTGTTAATATGGACAGATGCAATCATGCTACTGTATAATGACTCTTGATTGCCAGAAGTATTTGATTTTGCAACCATTCGGTAGCGATAATTAAAGATAACAGGATATCCTATACAGTAATAATTAAAGATAGCTTCGCGAGCTTTATCACATGAATAAATGCCATGGAAGAAGAATTGGATCTCTAAAGTTCATTATGCAATGTGGATTTTTGGAAGGCCGGGTTTGAAAAGTATGAAAAAGAGACATTTAGGTGTGGCAGGATTAGCTAAATCTGAGTTCATTTTCAAATTCCCATTGGTACTAGTTGCAAAATGTTGAGACTTTCGTTCCTTATTCAGGAAAATGACAGCAGGGATGTGTTTTTCAGAAGACGGTGGGTAGAGAAGCAATTGAGATCTTATATTTTACATGCAAATAGTCATTCATACACCTACATACCTACAATATTTAAATCTGTTTAACTGGAGAAAAGGAGTAAAATTCTATGACACTTGGTCGTTACACTCTGGGAAGCAGAGCATTTGAAGAGGCAAGAAATCTCACTCCTCAAACCTCAGTCCTTCTGGGACTGAAACAGAAGCAAAGCAGGTTTTTAATTATTTTTGTCAGTTACTTTGAAAAGATGACAAAGTCTTGCCACAAAGTTATCCAGAAAGCAAAACCACCAATCACCCAAGCCAATCACACCTACCTCTAATTGAAGTTTTGTAGAACCTGAGTTGCCATTAAAGTACAGTTAACCTAATTGAATTTGAATTTTTAGATAGAAAAGACCTCTTGCCTGAAATCCATGCACAATTATTGTATGCCTTGTATTGATATTTGTTTAATCTGCCAAGTTTCTGTAATTGAGCTTCTGCACACCCTGAATTTTCTTCCTCCAGTATAAGAAGGATTTAGGTAGTCTGGATACATAGATTTAGGATAGCCTGCTTCCCTGTGTGATGCTCCCTGGGGAAGAGAATGCATGAATGAAATCAAAGCCTGAGAAGGGTAGCAATCAAGGGCAGGGGTTCTGGTGGCAGCACAGTGGACAGGCGGGTAATTGCCTGACAGAGAATCCACCTTTTCTCACTTCCAGTCTGTACCTATGGCCCCTCTTGTGCACAATTCTGAAATGGACTCCAGGGTGACAGCCTTTAGGTTGGAGGAAAGATGGTGGAACATTAATCCATTAATCTCAGAGACTCTAATCTAGACTTCATTTAAAGGAGGACTTGTGGTTCCCTCCTCCTCCTCCTCCTCCTCCTTCTCCTTCTTCTAAATGTATGGTGCTTTTATTTATTATTTATTTGTATTTAACTTTTTAAAAATTCATTTTAGTGACCGACTACAGTTACCCCTCTCTTTCCTCTCTAGCTCCTACTCCCTTTCCCCCAACCCACCACCCATCCACTCCTCATAAAGGATAAGGCCTCCCATGGGAGACAACAAAGCCTGGCACATTAAGTTGAGGCAAGACCAAAGGCTGAGTAAGGTATCCCACCATAAAGAGGGTTCCAAAAAAATCAGCTCTAGCACCAGGGATAGATTTTGGTCCCAGTACCAGGGGCCCCTTAAACAGACCAAGCTATACAATTGTCATCCACATGCTGAGGGCCTAATTAGGTCCCATGTAGGCTCTTCAACTGTTGGTCTAGAGTTCATGAGTTCCTATGACCCTGGATCAGCTGTCTCTGTGGGTTTCCCCCATAATGAACATGATGCCACTTGATCATATAATACCTCTCTTTGAATAGACTCTCAGAGCTCGGCCTGAAGCTTGGCTGCATCTCTGCCTCTGCTTCCATCAATTGCTGGATGTGGGTTCTATGATGACAGTTAGGGTAGTCACCAATCTAAATACAGTAGAAGACTAGTTAAGGCACCCTCTCCACTACTGCTAGGAGTCTTAGTTAGGGTCATCCTTGTAGATTCCTGGGAATTTCCCTAGCACCAGGTTTTTCTTTTACCACATAATGGCTCCCTCTATCAAGTTACCTCTTTCATTGTTCTCCCCAATCCCTGTCCCAACTGGACCATCTCATTATCTCATGTTCCCAATCCCCATCCCTTTCCCTCTACCACCCTGTCCCCAGTTTACCCAAGAGATCTCATCTATCTTTCCTTCCCAGACTGATCCATATATCCCTCTTGGGGTCGTCTTTGTTACCTAACTTCTCTGGAGCTATGAATTGTAGTCTGGTTATCTTTTGATTTACATCTAGTATCCACTTATGAGTGAGTACATACTGTTTGTCTTTCTGGGTCTGGGTTACATCACCCAGGGTATTTTTTTTTCTGGTTCCTTCCATTTGCCTGCAAATTTCATAATGTCATTGTTTTTTACATGTAATATAATACTTCATTGTGGAAATGTACCACATTGTCTTTACCCGTTCTTTGGTTGAGAGTTATCTAGGTTGTTTTCATATTCTGGCTATTATGAATAATGCTGCTATTAACATAGTGGAGAAAGTATTCTTGGCTTATGATTGAGCATCCCTTTGGTATATGCCCAAGTATGGTGGTAATGATGAGTTTTGAGGTAGATTGATTCCTGATTTTCTGAAAAGTCACCATACTGATTTCCAAAGTGGCTGCACAAGTTTGCATTCCCACCAGAAGTGAGGCATGTTCTCCTTACTCCGTATTCTCTCCAACATTAGCTGTTGTCAGTGTTTTAGATCTTAGCCATTTTGACAGTTGTAAGATGGCATCTCAGAGTCATTTTGAGTTGCATTTTTATGATGAATAAGGATATTAAGCAAATTCCTTAAATTTTTTTTGTCTATTTCTGTATCCCAATTTTTTTAAATGGATTATTTGGAATTTTAAGGTCTAGTTTCTTGAATTATTTATATATTTTGGAGATCATCCCTCTGTTAGATATGGGTTTTATGAAGACTTTTTCCATTCTGTAGGCTATCATTTTGTCTTATTTACTGGGTCCTTTTACATACAGAAGTTTTTCAATATCATAAGGTCCCATTTATTGATTGTTGCTCTCAGTGTCTGTGCTACTGGTGTTATATTTAGGAATAGATCTCTTGTGCCAATGCATTCAAGTCTACGTCCCACTTTTTCTTCTATCCAGTTCAGTATAACCAGATTTACATTGTGGTCTTTGATCCACTTGGACTTGAGTTTTGTGCATGAAGATGAATATGGATCTTCTACATGTTAACATCCAGTTATGTCAACACCCTTTGTTAAAGGTGCTTCCTTTTGTCTGTTGTAAAGTTTTGGCTTCTCTGTCAAAAATCAGTTGTTGGTAGGTGTGGATTTATATTGCAGCCTTCAATCCAATTTCATCGGTCCATATGTCTGTTCTTATGCCAGTACCAAGCTGTTTTTTATTACTCTCACTCTATAGCAGAGCTTAAAGTCAGAGTCCATCTGCTTCTTACATGGATTTACCAAACAAAAATCTGCTTTCAGACCACAGTGTCACCAATGTGTAAATGGCCATGGAGAACACTTACCAAGACCCATCTCAGACCCTAAAAATCTCCAGATGTACAGGATCCTTAGATAAAATGATGTGCTCCTGGCAGGATTGTAGCCCCCACACATGTTTCTGTAGAGCACACTGGCTCACAATAAACAGCAGATGAAATAAATTCTTAGAATAAATGCAGCGCAGGTCTTGGCGAAAGCACCTGCTTAGCTAACGTGAACTATTACTAATTAGGACTTGATAGTTCTTACTCCATTCAGATTTTCAAATTTATCTTTAGATAATAATTCTGTAAACATTTTGACCAAACACGTTCCTCATACAAACCAGGCAGCTCTACATAGATAGACTTGAATAAATTAAACCCTAAGGGCAACGTTCCACAAAGCCTTTGCCTAAGGAAGTCTGTACAGCCCAAGGAAGGGAAAGGTAGAATATGGCCCGTGAATATTAGCATTCTGGTGTGACAGGTTTATAACGTATGGAATTCATGCTTCATAAGAAAAGTTTTCATGGTTCCCGTTGAGTCACCTTTGCTATGATGCTCTTTTATAAAGATACATGTTGGGTCCAATGAAAATGGCAGGGATTGATTTGTTGCAGTTACACAGGATTTCATCTGTGTGGCAACGAGGTGAGCACACAAACTTCCCCCATCAACTGGTCCACAAAGCACACCTGCTGGCAAATGTCTGTTAGACAGTGAAGCTCACTGTCTCGGTGTGTGTCACACAGCTTTTCTTTTGCCTGGCAGCATCCCTTTTCACTGGATGCAGGGTGGCCAAATAAAACTTTTCAAACCCCCAGTCCCATATGCATACAAGGTTTTTTTCCCCAGTATTTTTAATAGTTTTAAACATGTGGCATGTATGCCCGTGTTTGTACACCTAAGTGCAGGCATCCACACAGTCCTAAAGAGAATGAAGGCAAGAGGCAGTTGTGCACACCTGGGCTATGGGTCCTGGTAATGAAGAGCAGATCTCCTGCAAAAGCAGGGATCTCCCTGTACTACAGAAGCATAACCCGGCCACACAGCCTTCACTGCAGTTTGCCAAGTATTATTCTTGGCTAAATATAAATGTATTTCTTAACCATTTAACGTGTGTGGAAAAATAGATTCAATTTTTCTAATGTTAGTAATAAATGTTAATAATAGCAATAAAATCAACACCGTTCCTCACAACTGATTTCCTTCCGTGGTTCTCACCTAAGCCCCTTGATTTTGCTGTGTCATTTAGCAAAGTGAATTCAGGAAATACTTTCTTGCACTGTGGCAGAGTTCTCTAAATAGGAAAGACACACATCTCAACTGTGAGCTGACTTTTTACAAATTGTTTGTATGTCTGGGCTTGACATTTGTCGGTGGCAGAAACACTTAAGTCACTGGCCAGCCTATAATTTGGACATTTATCTAAGATTACACGACATAAGATGCCAATATTATTTTTGTCTTAACAGTCATATTTCATTCTTAATAATCAGCTATATCTTGCCTAACGTAAGTATTAGTGTACTGCTTTGTAGTCTTAAAGACTTAATAAGCTTAGTTAAATATGTTAAGTAAACATATAATTCACAATCACGCAGTCCTCAAAACAGATAACAATTTCATACTTGAATTTAATAATATAATTTAATAATTTTTAAACTATTTTAGCTTTGAAACTGCTTCTCTCCCCCCCCAGCATTGAAAACCCTATAGACACTAACTCCATTTCCAGAATAAAGAATAAAAGATTTTCTCTCTGTGTGCTCTCACAGGTTGACTTTGAATGGGCACATGCACTTCAGCAGATGCTGCCATTTTCCATGTGGCATTCCAATGTTTGTCACTAAATTCCACACAGCATGATTAATTTTGATCCTTACTCAGGATCCAGCCTTGCCCACATTCCAGTGAGTCCACTAATATTTCATCTAATAACAAGGGAGGAAATGTCAAAACACTTAGGAGGGGAACCTTCCTTCTGCTTAGGAAGTGATTTGTGCCACACATCCAGGAACATCAATTAAAGCACTTCTTATTGTTCTTAAACTTACTGTAGAATAACAAATTCCTGTTTTAAAGGAAAGAAATCATGTGCACATTGCCACTACAGTACGTGTTGGGAGTAAACTAACTGAATAAACCTTTCTATGAAATAGGAAGTGGGTAGCAGTGCTTCAGATATACTGTTCTTTACTGTGGTTCTGTGTCTTTGAAAAGATATTTTTTTTTCATGAGAAAGAATTCTAGATGCATTTATGCTGACAGGATGCAGATACATTTTTTATTTTAATTTACACATTATGAAGGGAAACTGTTTTGTGGCTCTATCCTTGCCCTGTTTGAGTAATAGTGTACGCATTCATTAGCTCATTAGAGATCAAACTCCAGAGCAAGGTATAGGCAGTAGCAGCTTTACGTCCAGAATTAAGTCAATTTTATCATCTTCATCCTTTCATGTAGAGGGGCATGGCCGTAAAGAAGGAGAGAGCATCTTCATGGGGAAAAAATGTGTTGACTGTCACTATACACAAAAGAATCCATTCAAAGAATTTCCCTTGTTTAAAATAAGAAAAAAACTGAGTATTACACCTTTGTAAGGGACATGAGAACCCTGGGATTCCATGTATAAAACAATGGCTGTGTTTCATTTCATGACGTTGTTTAGTTTCTCAGGATACTTGGTGCAGAAAATAAGAATGGGCATGATGGCTATACTGAGACCATTGCAAATATGGCTGCAACCAGGGTTTCTGAAAAGTGTACCCATGAAAATACTATCTAAGCCAAAATCATTGTATAATGTTTCCATGGATCTATTAGCCTTTCTAAATTGTGGGCTGTGGATTTCCATGACATCATCAGTTCCCCATCTAGCCTTACTCTCTCGCATGCTGTTAATCACTCCATGTCTGCTGTCATTGTTGGAAGAAATAGTTCTAAAATAAAACTTCAAATAAAACAAACACATGAAAAGCGTGTCTACCTTTTATTTCTTAGCAATCTCTTTAGCTGAATTTTGAAGGAAGGGAAATTACAACACAAAATCCAATCTAAGGCGCTTCCTGATTAAATAACTAATGATAGGAATACAGAAATAAATGAAGACCTTTTCCCTTAAAAATAGAATCTAGCTGCCTGGTGGTGTCTCGTGACTTAATTCCAGCATCCTGGGGTCAGAGCAAGGTGCATCTCTGACTTTCACGTCCGACTGGCCTAGAGAGCAAGTGCCAGGCCAGGCGGAGAAACACAGATAAAACTTGATTTGAAAAACAAACAAACACAAATATAAACCTCTTCTTTCTCTCATCTATCATCTTTCTATCTGTCTGTCTGTAATAACCAGAACACCATTTGCAATTTCTGGTCTTCTTTTGCACTTAATTTGTGATGAATCACGAAATCAATAAAACATGCCGAGATTAAAATACTTAACATGTACATATGCTAATTATTAGATTTTTTTAAAGGAATTAGAATAATACGCCGAGCCAGAAATGAGACCCATGGAGAGTCTTATTTCTTAATTAAAACACATGAATCCTAAATACGCTTTCTTGGCCAATCATGTCATCTCTAAGGATATGCCATAAAATTCAGAGTGCACCCATATATTCCAATTAATGTTTCTATCTTGGCCGACTCACAGGGTAGGTTCAGGAAGCCAGAATACTCTAAGCACCTCACACACACAGCAGGGGAGCTGGCTCTGCACTTTACCATGCTAGCATTGTAATACCAAATACAAGGTGCAGCTCCACAGTAACCTGCAAATAACACACACACACACACAATGCTAGTGCACACTGATGTGCTTCTGGAGGTGGGAAACTCGGGTGTGAGGGTTATAGATGTGCGGCTTTTGTTATGACCCAATGAGTCCAGGAAGGTCATGAACCTGAGGGACAATTTATTTAAAAGCACCAACACAGTCCTGTGCCAGTGAATGCAAAGACATTTCTAGGCACCAGATTAAGTCGTTTATTTATTTGGTTGGACAAGATTTCTTCTGAAATAACAAATTCCATATGAGTTGAGTAGAATCTCTCCTTCATCCAAATATCCCGCAACCAGTTGAATTTTACCATATGCCAGTTCCCTGCTGCCCAATTATACTCTTAGGCACAATCCCTTTAACCAAAGGCAGGCAGATAACAGGGAGAGGTGGAGAGTATTAGGAATAATCAATGGGATTGAAGTATATTTTAGCCTGTAGAAACACCTTTCAGGTTTGCTCTTAACTTGTCTCTTCCTCTGACTTAAACATTGTTTAATTTTTATCCAAAGCAAATGACAGACTCTATCCCATGGCCATTGCTGCCTGGAATTTATGTCTTTTATTTGCTATCAGATATTGAAGTGTGTATTTTTTTCTTTAACCATCTCTTCTTATTCTGTGTAGGATGGTGTGGGAAGGGGTTGTACTGAATATTCTGTTTGTGGGAGAAGTGTATGTGTCATGGGCGTGGTGTATGTGTGTGTGTGGTGTGGTGTATTGTGTTTGGTGTATGCTATGCATGTTTTGCTTGTGTTATGTTTTGCATATGGGTATGATATGTGTGCATGTTTGTTTTATCTCTCTGTGTGTATGTATGTGGTATGTAGTGTTTTGCGTGGCGTATGCTCTGTGCAGTGTATATTTTTATAGTGAGTGTGCATGTTGTATACGTGATATTGTATGTAGGGTGTGGTATGCATCATTTACTTGTGGTATGTTTGACATAACATGTGATGTATGTGCATGTGTGTTGTATCTATGTGTGTATATGAGGTATGTAGTGGGTATCTGTGGTGTATGTGGTATATGTGAGCAGTGTGTGTGTGTTTCTTTCAAGCTTCCAGTATTCCACATGTGGTTATTTTAGGTTTCACCTGAATAACTTCATGAAAACTGGAGTATTTTTTTAATGGAACCAAGAGAATCCTTTGAAGGGATTTTCACAAATGCTTCTTTGTGGGACTCAGCACTTTCTGAGCAAATCTGATATCTAGGGTCATAAGTACACAATATTAACCATTTTCTCAGTTGATTCTTATGTCCACTAATGTTTGGAGACGAGTGCTTTCAATAATTTCACAGCTCAATAAAACCTCCGCTGTAGGTTAACGAGCAAATCCTAAATGGGAAGAAAAAAGTGTCATTCTATTTGTTAGTCACACTTTGGTGGAAGCCAGAGAAAAATACTGGCTAAATGAGCTTTTGGAATTGTGCCTGGCTTTTATTAATTTCTGTCATTTTTCCCCTACGACTGTGAAATATAAAAATGTGATGAGCTGAACTTTGGCTTCATTATATAAACTAAATTTCTGAATACGTTTTCGCAAAGCTATCTCTTAACTGGCAAGATGGAGGCACGTCGCATGTATTCATGCATTCATATATGCCTTTATTCTTATATCAGTCACTACTAATTGCCACATGATGGGTGCAGCCATCATTATTTTAAATGCGAGAGTGAAGGGATAAGTAACACAAAACCTCATCATCTAGGACAAAGCAGGATTGTGACTAACGCAACAAGCGTCCCCTGAAATTCAAGTTTGACCAAGCCATGTGGGAGGACAACGGAGTATCACATTGGCTCGGCTTTTAAGGAAATGAAGGGAAAGTTTCAGTCAAGGCTGCGTTGTGTGAGCTGACCTTCCGCAGACCAAAAGATCAGTCTTAGTTGCAATGCGACCTTGTGCAGGGAGGATGGTCTTAGAAAATAGGTTAGCCGGGGTACCTTTCCCAGCGCATGGGGATTCAAGATCAAAGCTGAGGATGGATGATGATCTATCTGGTACAGGCTGTTCGTTTGCGTAGGCTTGAGATGGGTTAAGGACATTGAAGCTATTTAGTAAGATAAATAGGATTTGTCATCAAATGATGAAGTAATACTCTGACATTAGGATCAAGATCCAAATGAACAAGAATATAGTTATACTGTGCCCCCAATTACAGTAACAGTGTTGTTTTGTGGCCTTGGAATATACAATAAGTGTGGCTGGGAGTAACATTATATACATTGAAAAGTTTAGATAAAGGTTAGAGTAGAAACAGTTATCAATTCTGAGGTAAGAGTTTTAGACCTTGATCTCTCTGCATTTGCTTCCATCAGCTGTTGGATGAAAGTTCTATGATGACAATTAAGATAGTCATCAATCTGATGATTATGGAGGAAAGGTAGTTAAAGGTACTCTTCCACTATTGCTTAGATTCTTAGCTGGGGTCATCCTGGTGGTTCTGGGACAAACTCCTGGTGTCCAGTCAGCGAGGGAGAAGTGATGTTACAAGTAAAAGGGTCAAGATCATGATGAGGACACCCACAGAACCAGCTGATTTGAGCTAGTGGGAGTGCCCTGATCCCAGACTGGCAGCTGAGGAACCAGCATAAGACCACGCTAGGCCCTCTGAATGAGGGTGACAGTTATATGTCATGGGCAGTTGTGGGACCACTAGCAGCAAAACCGGTATTTATCCCTAGTGCATGAACTGGCTCTTTGGAGCCCACTCCCTATGAAGGGATACCCCTCAGCTTAGATACAGTGGGAAGAGCCTTGGTCCTGCCTTAAGTGATATGCCAGACTTTATTGACTTCTCATTTGGAGACATCACTCTCTCCGAGTGGGATTAAGGGAGGGAGATGGAATGGGGATTGGTGTGTAAAATAAGATTAATTTAAAAATAAATAAATAAAAAGCTTAGATGTCATTTCAAAAGGAATAGAATGAAATGAAAGGTATAAATGAATTAAGATGAAATTTTAATATGGAAATGACAATGCCATGACCATAAGTCTCTTTGTAAAGGATAGTTGCACTAACACTTATTTTGTGTGTCTTATACTATTCCCTATGTGGATGTGTGGATGTATTATTGTAGATACATAATTGTGTTCTTTTGATCTATAGAACTATACAGTACCAGAACCATCTGAGCCATAGCTTCCCCCAAATAATGGCTGAATCACACATTCAAACTAAGGTAGATAAATTTACTAACGTTCACAAATTGTGTTTCCATACATATTAAATCAAGTGACTCAGCAAAAGTCATGACGACGTAGGAAAGCCATAATAAAGCCAAACAAATAATTGCAATAGATGATTTCTTGCAGGCTCATTTAGAAACAAAGTACTAACAGTAAAGGGGGAGAAAAAGGTGTTGCAGGCATAGGTCACAGGTCATGACACACCCATAGAAATGGCTGGTTTTATACGAATGATGGGTTCATTTCCTCTAGTAACTTACACTTGTCTTCCTCTGTAAACCCTGCATGGCTTGCCTCAGTGAAAGCCATGTATACTTAAACCTCTCTTAAAAGTAAAGACTAAGTAAAGAAATTGAATACTGAACTCAGTTTTAACTAATAAAGTATCTATTTATCCAACTTATCCTCAGACAACTCAAGGCTTATTCTGTCATTCCTAAACTATATAATGTTTAACATTTCTAAGCATGGTTTTAAGAAGAAAAACTATTTGAGCTGATCAACTGAATACGACTTTCAGTAGAATCTGGTCTCACATGCCTATGATCTCAGCACTCAGGAGCATATGGCAAGAGAATGCTGAATTTAAAGACAAGCTGGGCTAAAGAGGAGAGTCTGACTCAAAACAGAGAAGGGGACAAAAAGGACCAGCAGGACTGTCATATCCTGGCCCCTTGTCCTACCTTATACACAAGGCAAGGAGATAACAAAGATAAGGACCAGATGTTGGAGGGGTAGTCTAGTGTTGGGTTCCATTTCATACAACAAATTCTAAAAGGCATATTCAAAACACTTCCTGGTTCAGTCTCCCTACTGAATTTTTGGGCTGACAAATTGAAGACAATGGCCCCAGTCCCCAATACATTTTAGTATTGTGATTGCCTCTTGCTTCACTATCTGAATGCAAGGATGATGCATTATCTGGTTTGGAAACAAGGTCTTACCATGCTGCCATGCTGGTCTGGAATGCCTAGGCTCGAGTAATCCTTCAGCTTCTGGCTCCCAACTAGCTGAGACAATGCACACAATAGCAGGCTTGGCTAAAAGGTCTTGATATCATGGCATCAATTAATGTTTACAGAATAAAGTCCAAGTAACTCGCTTATCAAAATGGGTTATCTTGGAAGATTATAGAACAGGTCCCCAGATAGATGTGCCTTATGACAATTTGAAGCTGTTACAACAGAACTCTGGCAGCTAAAGCAGATGAGATGAGGTACCTTCTTTAGTTTTCTACAGGGCGGGATTGATACCAAACATTGCCCATAGTTGCTTGTCTGCCTAAAATGTAAGTATGAGTATAGGAAGTCTAACATAAAATTTTTGTCACGTATCCATCTATGTGGGCTAAGGAAGTGGGTTGTCTCCAGAGAAAACCCCCACCAAACTCCAGAAATGTGGACATCAAGAAAGTTCACTGAAGGCCATTAAAATTAATAACTTCTTTCTAAAATGGGAAATAAAAGCAACAAATGTTCATAAAGTCATCTAACTCAAACCAATGAATGAGGAAAATCATAGCTCTCTTCCCCAAAATGCTTGATTTATGTTTAACAGTCAGCAAAGGGCCAGGGATTGCATGCTAGAAGCCCAGCTGCTACTGAAATAGACACAACTTGTGCATACAATATAGTTAAAAATGCCAATGAAGAAAGGCAAAGGGTTGATGTGGGATTCCCCTCTGCATGCTGTGAATACCATTGGTGAATAAACTGCCTTGGCCTGTTGATAGGGCAGAACTTAGGTAGTTGGGGAAAACTAAACTGAATGCTGGAAGAAAGGAGGTAGAGTCAGAGAGAAGCCATGGAGCCACTGCAGAGACAGACATGCTGAAACCTTGCCGGTAGGCCACGAGCCTTGTGGTAAAATACAAAATAATAGAGACGGGTTAATTCTAGATGTAAGAGCTAGCTAGCAATAAGCTTAAGTAATTGGCCAAGCAGTGATTTCATTAATACAGTTTCTTTGTAGTTAATTTGGGAGTCTGGGCAGTCAGGAAATGAACAAGCAGCCTTCTTACAACAAAGGGTATTTAAAATAACGCCGATGTGATAATAATTTTACAGTAAAATCGTACACTTATTTTTTTTTAAAAAAAAAAGGAAAAGACATGTTCAACTTCTCAACATACCAATGTATGATAGACTCGTTTCGGGTAGTGTCCTTCTACCACTTGTCTTCACCGCAGTGCTTGGTTAACACATTCATGTCTCACTTTCACGGGTGAGAATTTCACGTAAATCACAACTGCCTGGCTCTGCCCCTCCTGCTTTCAATGCTGGGCTTTGGAGTCTGTCCTGGACAGTGCACCGCACTCCAGATGGGTCTGGGATTAATGCCACGAGCTTCACTTACTATCCCAACATGATTTTATGGCCTTATGTTGGAGCACTGTTGAACACTAGCAAGCCTAGATGACACTTTTAGTCACAATAATGACATATGGCACTGTCTTCGTAGCCCTTCCATTTGGGAGGAAAAAAAAATCCCTGCCTATTTTCTTAAAACATGGGGGCTGAGTGGCTGCTGCAGCTTCTGCAATGGGCACTCAACGCTAATGAGCGGTCGCCTATGGTGACCTATTCAGAATAGAAGACTCACAGTGTGACATTCTGTTTAAGTGGGCTAAATGATTGGACATCACTCACAGGAGTTTAAAGGTCTAAAGAGACGGCAAAATATTATTAATTCAATATCTCTTTAATGCTAAAAAGTATGGCCATAGGGACCCTTTGACAATGTCTTGGGCTATCCGAATACCTAATTGGAGATTAATCTCTAATAACCTCTTAATACCATCCAGAAGTTTAAATGAAGCCCAAACAAGAAAGAAATTGTCAGTTCAGTCGTGTCATTTACGGCTAATGCTATGGAAAACTGTTTAATTCATTACGGCGGCAGAGAGGGGCATTTCTACTTTACCTCATCTCTGGCCAATTAAATACAGTACTGGCTAGACGCTAAAATTAGAACATGGGAATGCTTGTCTCTAGGTTTAAAACTTCTTCAGATACTGTCTGGGCTGATGCTTCAGATTTATGTTAAGCATTAATCTCAAGGGGTGCTCTCCTCCCACTCCAAACTGAGTCAGGGCTTCTTTCATAGAGAGCAGGAGAAATGAAAATATATTTGTTAATTATCCATCATTCCTCATACATACAGAACAAGTACAGAATATTAGTAATCTAACTTTCCTCCTGGAAAATTACCTAAATCAGTTATCAAATACTTCCTTGTAAAACAATGAATGACTCAATGAATGAATGAATGAATACATAAAATTATACTGAATCCTGAAATTAAATCTGAAAAGAACATCATATATTTACCCTTGCTTCACTACAATTATATCATTATAACATAGTTTTGTAAGAATTTAATATATTTTGTCACCTCCATCATCTTCAGGCCTTCAAAAAGTATTCCATTTGGTTATGAGGTTCGAACCTGCCATTGACTGTCAAGGTGTAACCACACGGACTGTATAGGGCATAGACAAAAGAAGTCTCCAGATATTGACTTTCCTCCCATTTTTCCTCTATCTTGTTCTCTTTGCATAGTGCCTCAATGGTTCTCACCTCATATTTATCCAGTCTAAGGGATATGGTCCTTGATTGTGGTGAGAAAGGGGTCTATAGATAAGCACAGGGAATTCTCACTTATCAGAAGAATGCCATGTAAAGCCCTGGCCATGCAGGTAGTACAACCCATGCTTGACTCCCTTTAGAGCTCACATAAAACTATGTACGGGAACACATATCTATAATTCCAATGATCCTATATCACGATGAGGAGCAGAGACAGAAGAATTCTGGAAGCTTGAGGGCCTGCCTCCACGCAGCAGGAAAACATCAGAGGAGCCCTATCTCAAACAAGACTGAAGACGAGGACCAACAACACCATGGCTGTTTACTGACCTTCGTATGTGTGATCAGACACAACTACATATCACACACACGCATATACCACACCCAGAAGTAATTTTTTTAAAAAGGCACATTTGACTCCTTGTCTACCTTGATTGGCTTCATGGGAAAGTATTCTAAAGGAAATGGTTATGTTTTTAAAATCTGATTTCTACATTACTGAGGTGTGGATGCTAAAATTTATTGTATAAGATGTGCCTGCCAATTGCACCTAATATAACTCAATTGGAAGAGCCATCTGTGTCAACGATCATACATATGTTTTGTGTATTCATGTGTGTTGAAAACATTTATTGTTTACATGCCCAGCAAAATTTCAAGCATATACCAGTTCTGTTAACTGTAGTCCATGTTGCCTATTACAACCCCAAATTTGTTCACCTAACAGCTGAAAGTCTGTAACCTTTGATCAACATTCTCCAGATTTTCTGGCCCTGGAAATCACCATTCTGCCCTGAGCTCCTCTGAGTTTCTATATCTCACCTACCACACTTTATACCCTCTGGTTCCATCCATCTTATTGTGCACGTCAGGATTTCCTTCATCTTCATGTTATGCCATATTACATACAGTAATTTTCTGTACCATTTATATGTACATCTTGATACGTATTTATTTATGAATAGAGGAAGACGTATTAAATAATTACATGTTAACACTTCTCAGATTTAAAATCCCTTGGAACCAGGCTGGAGTACAATGGAGGATTATTAAAGAAAGGAAGGAGTAGAATCTCAAAAGGTAGAAGGAGCTACAAACCATCCTTCTCAAAGAGAACATTTTGTCTCAGCCATCCAGAAGGACATCACTGTTTTTAACGCTGTTAAAGGATTTGTGGGGGCTGAGAAGACAGATCAGTGGGTGGATAAAGTGTTTGCCTCCCCAAGCATGAGAACCAGAGATTGGGTCCCCCAACTCCACCTAAAGTTCAGGCAGTGGTAATAGCATCCTGTAATCCTACACATAACAGGCAGAGACAAGGGATCCCGAGAAGAAAATGGGCTAGACTAGTAAGAATTGACTAGCAAGAATTGGTGAGCTCCTTATTAAGTGAAAGAATCTGCCTCAATAAATAAAGTGGAAAGCTATCAAGGGGAACATCAGACTTCAACTTTGTGCCTACACACACGTGTACATGCTTATAGATGCCCTTCACCCACATATACACCCACCCCATGGTGAATGTGTCCACTTACCCTCATGTACAGCACACACACATGCACATGCAAGCCAAAGAGGATTTTAATCAGCATAGTTTTTTGCTTAAATTAAATGTGCCTAATTTCCTTTCTAACTGTCTTTATTATTATTACTACTATTTTGTGTATATGTGTGGAGGGGTTTTCATGTTATGGTATGTATGTACAGAGGACAGAGAACACATGTCCTGGAGTCATTCCCTCCATCCAGTGTTACATGGCTTCCAGGATTTGAACTCAGGCCATCATGCCTGAAAGGCAAGCCTCTTTACATGCGGATCTGTCCCGCTAGCCTCATGATTTTACATTTAACTTCTAAGAAATATTCAAGCTTTAGAATAAAGTAAATGCATGATGATAAAGCCCTGACTATGATGCTATAACACTATTTTTTTTTTTTTTTTGGCGACTGCAAGTTCTTGATTCATTGCTAAAACTTCAGGAGGCCAGTTATACCCCCAAAGAGAAGTTGTCATAGTAGGACAGAGAAACAAAAAGGTGTTAAATTCATGGCACACAGATGTAACAACAATAAAAAATTTATAGAACCAAGGAAAAAACCTGTCAAGACTATTTCCTATGATATCTGTTTTATCTAAGACACCTTTAAAAAGGTAAGATAGCTGAAAGGACACATGATGCTCTTCTAAGTTCAAAACACTGCAAACAATTCTACAAAGGAGCTCTTTTGGGACATCATGGTATAATTCAACAAGTTAGCCACACCTCATGGAGCCTGAGCCAGGAAGCCATTCATTGGCTTCTTACACAACTAAAGATGGTGAAGTTTTGACACTAAGAGCTCCCAGACAGAGAGAGGATGTCAGATATGGTGCAAACATGCTAGACAAAAATAGAGAGTGGGTTCAAAAAATTGAAGCAGAAGTTGGAGAATGACTCTAGGCAAAGCGCTGGTTATGCAAGCATGAATTGGGATATCCAACATCCTGGGTAAAGAAAAGAAAGTCAGGCCTAGCTATGGCTACAGTAATGGGGTAGTGGAGACAGACAGATTCCCAGTGTTTACTGACCAGCAGGCCTCCAAGAGACAACAACTAATTATGATGAAATAAGATACAGTAAGACAAGGCAAAAACCGTCATATTGAGGCTGGAAAAGGCAAGCCAACAGGAGGAGAAGAAAGTCCCAAGAACAGGAGCGGATGTGTCTTTCACTCTTTTGCCTGCTCTTCGTTTATTATTATACCATGGAAATATACTTTTCTTACAAGAATGTTAAAATTTTAAATATCCTGAAACACACTCTCAAATATTCATTTGCATTATTGATTACTTAAATTGCTATATAGAAAACATTTTGCTTACCTGGAATTGATTTTCTATGATTAAAAACAAAACTACGTAATGTACATGGATTGCTGCTTCAATCCATACTAGGCACCGAAATTCACTAGCTAATTAATGGTACTTAATATGTGTTATTCATAATGGGCTCCTGAATTTGGTCATTTATACTCAGAACAGAAGATTTTCATACTAGAACGTGTGTGTACTCAAGAAAAAACTAATTCTAGCACCTGCTAATACCAGCATTATTAGAAAACCTTTTCCTTGTTTTTCTTTTTGAATGTAATTAGAAATTTGCTTTAAAATCCCCACTGACACGAAATGTTAATATTGGTGAAGTTAATGAAATGTTAATATTTATGAATTAATTGGTGAAAATCTTGATGAAAGGAAGCTAACTGAGATCATTTATGCAGAATCTACCAGAGGACATGGGTTGTCCTTGGTGATTTGTTCATTTTGCTTTCAGAATATTATTTAGTAAAATAGTCACTGATATTTCAGAAAATGGTTGAAGTTCTCATGAACAAAGTTAGCAGGCAATAAACTAACACAGACATAATAAATGGAGATATTGTGGGTAATAATTCAAATATAATATTTTATTTTCAATACATTTCTATTTTGAAATTTTTCACTTCCCTGTATCTGAACATCAAGTCTTAGTCAGCCTTCTATTAAGTTATTGATAGGAAATTTGGAAGCAATGAGTTTTGAGTTTCAATTGACAGAAATTCCTTTGTTTCCCTTTTGTCAAACCCATTTTAATTTTCATGAGAATTAAGTAAGTTACATTTCTTTGAAGAATAGCAAGTATAAAGGAAACCACTAAATTATACCTGTACTACACCTCACCTAGATTAATCCTTGGACCGTCAGTTATATCATGTTTGGAGAACTACTTTTCTCAAATTTTAAATTTGCTCATTAAGCATTGTTAACATAGTTATTTTCTTTGCTGAACACTTTCAGAGAGTATAAATTTCCTTGTACATTTCCCTTTCTCTATTGTCTCAGACATTCATCTTGTCTTTGAGCAATGCTAGTGTTTTCCTTTGCAACACCTTGGGCACATGCTATGCCATTCTTCTAATTTAACATCTAACTACAAGATTGCAGTCCTCAGAATGTGTAGTCAACAATGGTCTACTTTTACCTCCGATGCCATCTTATTCTTTATGTTCTCAGTTCTCATATTTGTATTGTGTATTTTTGTGTGAATTTTATTCTACTTTTATTGTCTCTCACAGCAGACTATATCTCAAACTCAAGGAAAGGGCTGTCGGTTTGGGTTCACTGTTGGTGAAAAAGAAGTGGTTTTCCCATGCCTGGAACTCAGTAAATATACAGCATGTGATGAAATGATTGAACAAATATAAGAATTTGCCTACAAGAAGACTTGGACTTACTATATATACAATAAAACACCAGGCAAAACATCATGACAACCACAAAAACACAGTGGATGAAATCTTCCAGACCTTCTACAATATTCTATTACATTAGCACATGCATGTGAAAAATATCAGACTGAGCATGGAGGCTTGCACCTTAAACTCAGTACCGGGCAAGTCAATCTCTGTGAACTTGAGGACATCCTGGCTTACATAGCAATTCTAGGCCAGTCAGAGCTACATTCTGAATAGAATATGACATAGTGATTTCATCTATTTGGAGTTGTAAAGGCATCTCAGAAGTTAATAGTGTGTATGGATCTTATTGCCTTGAAGAAAACCCCAATCTGGATCACAGCACCCACATCAGGTGACTAACAACTTCCTATAACTCTAACTGCAGTGGAATCTTGACACCTACTTCCTGCCTCTCAGTACTGATACTCAAATGCATGCGCGCGCGCACGCACACACACACACACCATTAAAATTAAAATAATTTTTCAAGAAAAGAAGATATGAGAAATAATTCACATTAAAAACTATTTTTAAAGTGCTTAAAGAAAGGTCTCATTTATTAACATGTATTTCCCTATATATATCATTGTAAATGTAGATATTGAAACCACCTCATATTTCTGTTTGGGTCTGTCATGTATCATACAGCATGAGAATCACATTTGCTCCCTCAAGGTCTAAGCATCGACTCCTTGAAAAGGTGCAGTTCTGTAGCTACGCATTGGGTGTTCTTAAACTTCAAGATCTTCACAGCAGTTTATCAGCTAGGAAGAAGTCAGAAAATTTACAAACATTAATTGCAACTTATAGCCTGATCAAATGCTGTAAAACTCACACTTCACCATTTTCTCCCATTAATTATTCTAGACTTCTCGTGCTTACGAAGAGGTAGAGATGCCAAATGCAGAAAGTCTGTACAGTGACTGCCTCCTTTGGATCAGCGTCTTAGGAAAAGCCAGTAACTGCCATCCTGATTGACTGAGAGCAACAGAAAATCCCTGAGGCCTTCTGGTTCAGTTGGGATTGTAATGATAGACTAGCAAGATAAAAGCCTGCCAGAACACTAGCTTCAACTGTATGACAATGCCCTCCCCGAGAAGATACGACGCTGTGTGGATGAATATAGATTGGAAATGTGGATCCTGTCAGCGGAAGAGATTTCACTCAGTAAGCCTATACACTGCGAGGATGCTGTGTCTGCTCAGAGTGAGGACTCCAGTAATGTGTGAAAAATTCCTTTTCGCAGCTGGAAACACTCATGTGTCTTGTTGCAGAAGGGGAAAGTTGGGGGTCCATCATCACATTGAGGCTTAGGGAAACAGGAATGTAAAAGCCGGTCCCTATTAGAGGAGGAGAAAGGGGTTTGTCTTGGCCTAATCCCAGGGCAGGAGGGAGGATTCACACAATGCCCAGAAATCAAACCTCTACCTAGATTCTGGGAGCCCTCTCCAAAAGCACCCTGATGCCACAGTAATCAATTTTCCTCTCCTCCACAGAGCTCGCACAGCTGTCATCGTTTTCATTATTTCTCTGACTGCATCTCTCCTTTTGACATTCCTGAGAAGAAAATTTACTCTCTCCGAGTACAGGGAGGATGAAATCCTTCTTTTTAAACTCTTCTCCAAATCGGAAACTTGAAGGAAAAACAGAAATTTCAACGCTACCTGGTGAGAGTGATGAAAAGCCCTGACTTTGTAATCAGAGAACAGGCAATGGCATCGTCATAGCAGAATCAGAACAGGTTCTAGCATCATCATCACAGAATCAGAGAACAGGTATTAGTGTAGGGATAGCCCAGCCCATTGTGGGGCGTGTTCGCCTCGGGCTAATGTTTATGTATAAATCTAGTGGGCGTGAGCCCCACTGGTCTCTTTTTTGTATCTCCTGCTCATCTCTTGATCCCTGGTGTTGTAAGCTATCCCTTCATTAAAATTTGCTGTTTCATATTAAGCTAGCCTGGTTATTACTCCGCTTTCAGATTAGCATCATCCTAGCAGAATCAGAGAACAGATACTAGCATCATTCTAGCTCAATCAGAGAACAGGCAATATCATCCTCCTAGCGGAATCCCAGAACAGGAACTATCATCATCCTAGCACAGTCAGAGAACAGGAACGACCATCATCCTAGCAGAATCAGAGAACAGAGACTAGCATCATCCCAGCTAAGAGTACTTAAATCTTCGCAACCCTCCTAACATCACATGGATTTAATGATAGCAATAATATAAAATGACACACTGAAAGCTCTCTATAAATATTAACCAAAGGGACTATTGTTACCATGAATGCAATGGGAACATCATAACCCCCTTACAGCTATATGCATAGCTGTTTCTGTTTCATTCTGTGCACTTAGTAGCGTATCAGACTGAAGTATGTAAATTAAAAAGCATTTTTTTTTTATTTTAGAAAGAAGCCAGGCATAGCATGAAAGTTCAGCTGAAATTTCTCCACCTAGTGGGAATGAATGCATTTGGAACTTCACCTTAGAGATGTGGTGAGCGAAAGTCCTTTCCATGACATGACTGAAGATGCTCTGACATTTGGAATGAGAATGAAATATTTTTCACTAAAAATTAAACTGTCATTGGACTCTGTACCTGTGGGACATGTGTAATTCAGTCCTTGCAATTCAACTGTAATTGTTAGTCCTTCTAAAATATAAATGAAATCTTTTGCATTTTATCTTGCCAGTGGAATGGATTGCTTTTCTTGCTGGGAATAACTGAATATTAACATTACATGTGTACTTGCTTTCAGTTCTGGTTCATGTATATTTGTGGATAGTATATGAATGAATACGATGGCATTCTGACATTACCTAAGTTATGTCCATGTTATCTACAGATTTTATAATTCTTTCCCATTTACTGATTTTATTTTTTTTAAAAAAAAAAAGTTTTCTGAGTTTTGAACTTTGATACTGTTCAGGGCCAGACGTTCTCAACCTGTGGGTTGTGTCTCCTTTGGCAAACCTATATCTCCAAAACTATTTACACTACAATTCATAGCAGTAGCAGAATTACAGCTATGAAGTAGCAGTGACAATAAATTCATGGTGAGGGAGATCACCATAGCATGAAAAACTGTATTGAAGGGTTGCAGTATTCGGAAGTTTGAGAACCACTGGTTTAGGAAGAAAGATTTTAAATAACAAGATTTCTTTTAGAAGATTGTTGAACACTATTTTTATTTAATCACATTTTTATGATTTTTATGTTTTATTCTTTTTTCAAAAATAGATTCTTTTCTCTTTTTTATTTTTTTTATTAAGAAAAGGAAAAAAAAATGTTTCCGCCTCCTCCCAGCCTCCCATTTCCCTCCCTCTCCTCCCACCCTTCTCCCCCTCCCCCCACTCCTCTCCCCCTCCCTCTCCAGTCCAAAGAGCAGTCAGGGTTCCCTGCCCTGTGGAAAGTCCAAGGTCTTCCCCCCCCTCCGTCCATGTCTAGGAAGGTGAACATCCAAACTGGCTAGGCTCCCACCAAGCCAGAACATTTTTATAAAGTATGTCCTGATTATAGTTTTCCCTTCCTCTGTTCATCCTAGTTCCTCTCCATCTCCCCTCCTCTCTGAATCTACTCCATTTTTTTTCTCTCTTAGAAAAAAAACATACTTCTAAGAGATAACAACCAAACAGGATAAAAAAAACACATTTGTTTTCATTTTCCTTTGATTTTTATATTAATTCTTTCTAGAAACTCTAAACCTTAGACAATTAAGAATTAAGTAGTAGAATATCAATTTATATAAATGTTTCATATAAAAGACTGTAAGTCATTCACTTTAGAAAAGTAAAATGTTTTATTTTGTCCATTAACTAGGTGTGGAAGTCCAAAAGGAAAAGATAAGATGTTTACTTTGAACACACCATTTGAGTCATTTACTGATTTCTTTATAGACATGTATCGCTAAATGACCCAAAACTTGCTACATAGAATAGGCCTGTCTTGTACTTAGAATGATAGGTATGCCTTACCACATGCAGCCTGAAAGTACTGTTTTATATACTTAAAAATCACCTGTATGTAGGTCTACACACAGTAAAGTGTAACTCTGAACAACAAGAGAATGCTATGGAGGACGGAACATAAATTACAATGATACTTCTTAAGCTTCCCGTTTCTCTATATGAATCTTCGGCAGATCTTACGAAAGTGTGGATTTAATATGTTGGGTCTGAGTTGGAGGCTCTACCACTGTGTAAAGATCTCACAGATATTGGTGATGCTTGATGAGACACAAGAACTTAGACCATTCAGGGAAAGAAGAGTGGAAGCTGAAAGGGCACATGAGCTTGGGGGGGGGGTGATGATGATCGCACCAAGAAGTGACTCAGAAGAGTGAGATATTTTTGAAAATAATGTGCTATTAAAAAACAAAATCAGATGAGTTACAGAGAATAATAATAACCTCAATAAGAAAGACCACCATTGCAAAGAGAAATGAAATCTCTAGTAGAATGTGGGCTGGTCAAACAGGGCCAAATGATGTGAAAAATCAAATCATAAAAAAGAAGGGAAATATCATGAACATGGGAAAACAACTTGAATAACTCTTTCACAGTGAAACAGCAAAATTAAGCAAGGTGTTTAGCAGCCTCATTCATGGAATGTACAATCTTAAAATGTAACAGGTTGTTCATTGGTTTTATTCTTGATCAGAGACTTATGCATGGATCAAGCAAACTAAAGACACAACAGGCTGTGTTTTTCATGTTTAGAACTTTGTTCATGGAACATGCAAACTTAAATCACAACAGGCTTTCCATTGGTGTTATCCATGCTCATATCTTGTAACATTAAACCAAAAAATTTAAAAAAAAAAAATAACAAAAGTTGGCAAAGAATCTCTAGAAACTATAGAATGTTAAGAGAAGCAAAACTGATCTTCCCCAGGGAAGAGCTTCCACATTGGTTATTCAGTGCCTAATGGAAAACCCTAAAACTACATATTTACAAATAATTTTATATGGACTTAGCAGGTTGTGTTTATATATTTAGGCACATTATCTATTAATCTCTGTCTTTACCTCTATTTATTTGTATTTCTATAGATCAACAATTAAAGAAATAGAAAGCAACAATTTGAGAGAGAGCAAGGGAGTACACAATAAGAGTTGGAGTAACAAAAAGTAAGGGGAAATGATGCAATTAAATTTTATTTGCGAAAAATTAAAACGTAACAGGATACTATTACATATCTGTTACAAATGTCAAGAATAAAATATTTGAAGGCATAAAGTATTGGCAGGAATTAGGCTAACCAGAGCTTCTAAACTTTATATTTGGAATGTGTGCACATGCATGAGAAGCTTCCCACAGAGTTGAAGAGTTGAACGCACATCTCCACACTTAGCAATTCCATTCCTAGACATTTATTCAAGAGAAATCAAAGCATCTTCAGAAAGGAATCTACTCAAGACTCCTCATGCCAAATTCACCAACATTCATCCCTAACTGCATGAAACAAGCACACTTAAGTAAGATAATAGACCAACATATTGAAGTACTTTGATAAAATGTGACACACCCAGAAGTGGAAAAGAGTTAATTCCTGCTATACATAAAAACCTGGATGAAAGCAAAAAACATTACACTGACTGAAATGTGCAAGAAGCAGAGGAATCCACATGTGAAATTCCATTTACATGACTTTCTACAAGAAGAAACTGCAATAGACACCTAGTCAGTCTTCTTTAAGGCAATAAAGATCCTCCCTTTTTAATAACGTCAACGTTACTTACACATATATTGTGTTTAGGTGCCATTCTCTAACTAATTGTACCACTGGATAATACTAATTCTTTATCTTATAGGGTAAGATGGAATGTTCTAGAATTATTTACTTATAGAATGTCTATATTATCATGTTTAATAGAGTGTTCACATTAATACTTAAGCTATATCTTTCTCTAGTGTACATAAGTTTCATATACATTTTAATAATCATAAAAGAGAGAAAAGTAATTGTTATTTATACACAAAGCAATATATCAATAGGACTGTGTGCCAGACTCTTATATTTGGGAGTAAAGAAAAGAAGAAATGATCCATAATATTTTGAAAATAAAATAAAAATGTGGCATAAAATTAAACATGCTGTTAAATTTAAGAAATATTTGACTAAATATTTAACACAATAAGAAGAATAAAATAAGATGTAATAGCATGACCTTATTTAGCTTTAAAAAGATTTGACTAAATATTCAACATAAGAAGTATTAATAAGAGAAATCAGCTTGATCAAGGATGGCATTAGAGTAAACAGAAATGCTCTTGAATAAGAGACATCCATAGGTACCCCCTAAGCACTCAAATCCACATAAATTGAAGAAAAAATCTCATTGGGACTCTCATTTTTGTTTGTGGACTTTTGTCTGTTTCCTGAATGTTTAGTTTTGATCTATAAATAATTCTAGTGCACATATTACTGTTAAAAGTCAAGGTCATATCTGGTTACATCTTTTTAAGAGGTCTAAATGTTATCAGCAAAAGGTTTATTATATTCCCCCTCTCTCTCTTTAGTTTTTGGGAGCAGGCATTCTCTGTGAATCCCCAGCTGTCGTGGAACTCACAATATAAACAGGCTAGTCTCAACTCAGAGGTCTGCCTGCCTCTGCCTCCAGCATTCTGGGATTACTCTCTTTCTCCATTTATTCAAAGCACATATTAGGTACTGAGAGGGTCTGAGAAGCAAAAAAAAAATGTTATTTATGCTCACAAAACACAGGTGTCATGGAATCTTAATGTTAACTAGAAACAAAACCACTTAGATGCCCTTGGTGTTTTGCTCTCATGGTCTTGAGCCAGCAGCAATTTCAACTCCTAGAGAGCTGTTGCCGTCGTTCTTAAAACAGAGGTCTCCCATGGTGGTTGATTTTCACATCCCCTTATTTGAAACAAAAATTTCTCTAGAGCTTCTGCATTTTAAAATGAAATGTTACCTAAAATATTGTGCCATTAAGGATTTTCTGAAAGCTCCAAGAACAGTGCCAAAGCTTAGGTAGGTGCAGCAAAATCAGACACAAACAAAAAAAAAAATATGATGCAAGATTGGCAGGGGTTATGGTGATCCTGCATAGCAACAGAATTTAACTGAGATAAACAGTAAGAATGCAATTTAGACTCCATTTTTAGTTACAAGTTTTGTGACACTTTTGAAATCCGGGTCATGCTGAGGCCTTCTAGAATGAAGCAAATGTAGGAAAGCCATTTAATAATATTGTTAGGGAGTGTATATTTTATCCTATTAAATTTTTCATTTGCTAGTTGTTCATTATTCTTCAGGGAACTAAGACAGTTTATAAGGCAGGCCTTATTCTTTTCCTCAATTTTCTGAATTTTAAGAAGTCAAATATGTCATACTTGCTACAAATATTATATATTTCTTCACTGTAATCCAGCATATAGTACTGTGGATTGGGAGAGATATAAACCCTACAAAGATATTAATACACAGAAGAAAATAGTAGGAGTCCCTATGTTCATGAAACTAAAAGCTGATTTCACCTTGCAGGTTTTCCTTGAGAGTGTGGACTTACAGTTTTGACACAAAACTACAAAACTGTTTAAAAGTCATGGATCTATGAAAACATGATGCTCAGAAGTTGCCTAGTTTCTGTTTCTCAAATTAGTCATGTTCACTCTATATGATACATAATAGGATTAGTGCCCGCCTTTAAGTAGGCTATGAGGGGAATGGTTATGTTGATAGAAAAATCTTTGGAAGGGTGCCTTCCAGTAACAGATAGCTAGTAAATACAACCCTGTTACTATTGGAATGAAACCAAGGATATTTTATTGTAACAGAGACTTTATCTAATGGAAACATCACACACACACACAACACACACACACACACACACACACACACACACCACTGGATTTATGTATTAAAATATGTTTACACTCACAAACCACTGCTCTGGAATCCAAGACTTCTTAACACACAGTCCTAGCTAAATTGTCCTGTTTCCTCTTCTGTAGCCAACACAGAGTTCACTTCTTAAATGCCTGCCAAAATTTTTGTACATATCTAGTAAGGTTTTTAAAGCATGAAGCATATGCTGCATAGCAATGCTCCTATCTGTTCCCCTTATATGCTTTTACCTCCACCTATTCCCCCGCAATAGCCAGAAAATAGTTATTTTTCTAGTAGACACCTTGATTCTCATTTCATCTCTCACATAATATAGCTATACCAGTATTTTCTTCTTCTTCCTTTTTTTTTTTTTCTTGAACTCCCTAGTTCTCAACTTAGTACACACATAGTCTGCTTTGGAGTCTTTAATTACTGATCACACTATCCTCCTAATCTTTGCTTCTCGCTCTATTCACCCAACACTGATTTGTGTCTCTTGTCACAGCTCCTACAGACAAAACTGCCTCTCAATTAATGTACACCCGCCCCCCCCCCCACCCACTGATTTATAAAAAAAAAAAAAAGGCTTCCTATTCTGGAAAGAATGCCACTTAGAAAGGCTGTTAATCACCACATGCTTGTTCTGAGCTGTATTGTTCTGTATTGTGCTGCGCGGCTGAATTGTACGCTCCACAGGGCAGAGCCTTTGTTTGCCATGCCCTGACTATTGTTCAGAGTGGTGAACACTGATGGCACCATGGAAAACACAAACAATGGCTCGTTCCACGGTTTACTGTTTTAATTGTCAAATGGGATGGTAAAAAAAAAAAAAGAAAAGCACAATTCACAGAAGATGTTGAGTACACAGCCTTTAAAATTGGTCCCATAAGCCATCTGAGCAACAGAGGCTAACTTTAGTTTTTATTTTTTTGACTGTAACTTTTAATTTTTATCCTTTTGTCATTTTTCCCTAAAGACCTTCCTGAAAGCCAATCGTCAGTAGCTAAATGACTTCACATTTTCTTAGCTTATCTGACTCAAAAGAGCAATATCAGGGTGGGGTGTGCAACTGCCTTCCCAAATGTGGTAGGCAAGGCTTGCCCACCACAGAGATGTTAAGCCTGATGCTAAGGAAGTTTTGCAGTCCTTTTTTGAAAAGGGTTAAGAGTCCCTGGAAAATACTGCGATTAGCACCATGGACAGCAACTTTTATAGTGCTAACTGTTCATGGAATTGATTAGAGGTGAATTATGGAGAAATCATCTCTTGAACAAGGTGCAGTTTGCCTTTCTAGGAAACTTAGACAATCCAATAACAACAGCTCCTACAACACATCCCACCTGGGATGTCCTCAAGGCATCTGTTGATTTACCAGCCCAAACTCTAGATCAGCAGTTCTCAACCTATGAGTTACACTCTCTTTGGGTGTCACATATCAGATGGCCTGATTATCAGATATTTACATTATGATTCCTAACAGTAGCAAAATTATAGTTATGAAGTAGCAACAAAATAATTTTATTGTTTGGTGTTACCACATCAGGAACTGTATTAGGATAGGTGAGAGCCACTGCTCTATATAGACACAGTAAGAACAGTAGACTTATATATGGATAAATACCAAAGCAAATTTCAGGAAAATTGACTTCCAAATGGTTCCACTGCACAGATCAAATCGTAAATCATTTTCCAAAGTCAAGTTCAGAAGTTAGATAATTTTAAAAGAAATTCATATATTTTAGATATTTGTACAGGCATATATGATAATTATTGTTCTCTTATCCTTGAAGGAAGAATGATGGGGTGTGGAGAGAGCCACAGTTTTACTCAATCCTCTAGGCATTTCTCAAAATAATACATTCTTAGTTTCCACGTCAGAGTTTTTTAGACATATCTACTAGTGAATGATTGCATATATTTATATTTCTTAAATCTACACAGTTGATATTCATAAGTCAGTCAATGAGAGGTGGAATGCTGGTATGCGCAATTGGTAAAATTAAGCATCTATTTCATGAATTGTTTAGCTATTGCTGAACACCTTGGCCCTGGGAATAGCTGCTGTAGCAGTGTAAAACCTCTGTTGTCAAATGGGAAAAGAGAAACCTAGACTGCGTATTCAGGCAGATACTTTTGCCCCTAAAATTCATTCTGTGATTTTGGATGATAACATTAGCTGGTTCATATTGTTTCTGATTCATCTGTAGCTATATGAGAGGCTGAGAAACTTGCTAAAAACAAAATCGTTAGCTTATTATTTCTTCTGATATGTATGATATCAAGGATAATTTCCCTACAACATGGTAATGCATTAGCAATAAAGAAAAATGAGAATTACTTAAGAAATTTGGATGATGAGGGTGTTGAAAAGAACTAATAAGTGCATGTTTGATACAAAGACTGAATTAGGTCTTCGAAGGCTCTTAGGAGCCTCTTTAAGTAACTGTTCTGATGATATGGCCACAAGCCCCTGGAGAGTCGAATAAATTATTCTATGATTCCTTCATAAGATAATGGAGGCTAATTTGAGCAAGTAAATAGTAAGTGCCATATTAGAAGATTCAAACCACCTTTACAAGTATTTTTGGAATTCCCCATGCTGATAGATTTATTTGATGCTAAGTCCTTTTCCTTGTCTTTAAGTAAGCATTTTACATAATCTGGCACTACCTATTATACATACGTGGCATTTTGCTTAGCATTAAAGTAGTTTATTTGGAGAAGATCTTTTATAGACTATTCTGGGGGAACAGCCTGCTACCCTCTTTATGTAACAGCAAAGGATGCAGGGATGCTTGCTTAAATGCGGCTTCTTTAAACAGCTTGTGGAGCTGCGGAGCCGAACAAGAGAGTAAACACTATTAAAATAGCACCTAGTGCCAAATGTAAGGAAGCAAATGCCAAAAATTCTCCAAAAGTAGTATGGAATTGACAGGGATTGCATACTCCAGTATTTACATTCATGCTTTACTATGACTTATAAGGTTCATGCTCCCGCTACACTTTCTAACTCCTCAGTTCTCACTACACCTTTTCTCCCCAAGGGGCTATGCAGGAAAAGCAACAGATGGTTCTAGTCAAAAAAATCCACTAGCACACAGGGAGTAAAGACCCAGGTGGCTCTTGTAGACCCCAGCTTTTCTTTGAACAATCTCTTACTTTTCTGGTCCTTGAGCAGCACCCACCACACACACACACACACACACACACACACACACACACACACATCATGCAGGCATGCTCAGATACCACATGCACACCACACATACACAGACTGTTCGAACAAAAGCAATTACCTCTCACTGCTAAACACTACAGAGGGTTGTTCCTAAACTGATTACAAAAGCTCCAAGGACAAGAGTGCAGTGGACACATTTTTTTTTGTGGTGCCCATAGAAAGGCTATAAACATGGGAGATTTTTTGATTAAGCCAAGCGCTTTATATGTAACCCCCTTGCTCTTGGTAAAAACACTAGTTCCTCCACACTTCTGTATAGCAGAGTTCAAATGTAAAACTGAGACAACAGCTAAGCCCTTGGGATTCCTTTTGAAGAGTGTGTACAAGAGTGTGGCAAACAGCTCAGAAACTGTTTCTGCCAGACATGAATTTTAATATGCTACCCTTTGGTCTCCAGGAGGTCTGAAGGTTTTACATGGATAAGGTATTTTTCCGTGCCCTGAAAAAAGATGATGTTATGGCCTGTTTTCCTTCTCAACTGGGTGTATACGTAGTCCCTCCAAGGAGAATAACCCCACATGACAGTTGATGTATCTCCAGCTACTTGACTTGGTTTTCTTATAGTTAGTTCATTCCCAGGCATTAATTGACAGTGGCGGGACATGATGAGGCTATTTTAGTTTTTTTTTCCCCTTTTTTCCCCTTTCTTCTTTTTTTTCTTACTATAGAATCCAAAAGATAAAAGAAAATTCCTGAGGTTGCAGGTTACAAGTCTGGATAGCTCATTATAAAGTCTCCATTGAGATACAGGAAAAATCTTGCTCTCTGCATTTTTTTTTTTATTTTTTTGGATCAGCACCTCATTTTTATAACTAAAGTCTTGGTTGTTCTAATTTGCTGCATGCTTATCCATCTTTTCCTAACTGTCAGTTGTATGAACCCGGTTATGGAGAAAAAAATGTATTCAATAGATTTTTATGCTCTTAAAGGAGCTTAAAAGTTAAGTCGGAGGTAGCAGATCTCTGGACATAGCTAACATATGGCGGGTGAATAAATAAGGGACAGCATGAATAATACCAACGATAAGTGTTTGGAGTGACAATTATGTGTCAGGCACTATATTTTGTAACTCATTTGCATTACTTTGTTTGCTCCTCAAAGCAATGCTATGAATTAATTCTTCAGAAATAGCAGAATAAGCTACGTATTTAAGATCCTATGGGAAATAGTTGGACTGGGAAGTAGTTGTGTTTGGTTAGATACTAATTGAATTAGAATGTCTCATAAAGGACTGACATTAAATCTCTTAAACCTGTAAATGTACAGGTGAAAGATACCAACCCATAGCTTGTTCCTTAAGATCTTACAGAGTTTTAGATAAATCATCAGTATATACAATAGCCGACATTATATAATTTTTTTATCCATATGCATGTATGCACATATATGCATATCCTTAAATTTCTGTAGATATAAATATATTCAATTGTGCAAAATATTAATACAATTTTCATACTGTTATAAATATCATGGATCAATTTTTCTATTGTTTTTGCTTATCTGTTATTTTTTCAAATTGTACATGTATTAATAATCTAATAAAAATTTTCAATGACATTAAATAAGCCAGAACTTTAGAGGGGTTCATAAAAGAAGGAAAGAACACGGGTAAAATATCTCATCAGCATTTGGCATCTAGAGAGATAAGAGTCATTTTAGTCAAAGAAAAAGAAGTATCCCAAAGCAAGTTTAGACAAGGTTTTCACATACACAAAATTGGGACAGTTTTCCTGCCCTCTCATTATCAGGAGAATGAAAGTTGTGTTTTCCCACTTCAATTCCACAAAATCTAGAGAAGTGTCCACCCATAATTGAAACGGATAATACGGTTTATTTTCAAATTAGTATGTCAATCATTTCCATCAAGATTTATCATTGACCTTGCATCCATTTTACACGTTTCATAGAAAAAGATTCACTATAATTAAATAGGACTTAGGCCAAATAAGGACTTTAAAGTCATTTATACTTTGTTATAAAATCCTTTCTGTTGCAAAACCTGCCTAACAGGACTGCCAACTTTACAGTGTTCTGATGAGAAATACACCGCTCTTCCTGTGCCAAGTAAGGAGCGCAACAGCAGATACATAAAGATATTTCTACTAATGGGACCTGTTAACAACCGTGCTCATTCTCCTTCGGATAACTGGATGGAAAGGTCACTCATGGAAATGCTCAGACGTTTCTTGAAAGCTTCCTTAGAGGAGAATAAGATTCCCTTTCCCACTACCATGCAATCTACATGCTATCCACAGTTTGGGCTGTTAGCAATTCAGCTGAAATACTAGACAAGGATTATGCTTAGATCGAGTGACTGACTAAAGGAAACAGAAGAAAAAAAGTAATTAAAAGTGAACCAGAAAACTAACAATCCCGAGGCACCGGGTGGGGCACTTCACATTCATTTCTGGGTCTAATCTCTTAACATTATATGGACTACTCTTTTAAAAAAATTATTCTAATGATCTGGTTGGCACATCAGAAAGCTGAAATTCCAACATACATACGTACAGGTGATTCTGAAAACTATGGTCAGTCTCCAATGGGGAAACATTGCTGGCAAGAAGTGGGAGCCATATAGTCTAGTAGCATAAGGAGATCTCAGCTCACCAACTATTTTTTTTTTTACCCTAGGCTATGTCATTTAATTTTCACACTGTCAGCATTCCAGTTGTTAATGGAAATGTCAAATTCTAACAGCCTTATAGAACCTATTCTCTTCTCAGATCTACCAAGTGTAATAAGTTAAAGTCACTGACAATGGGACTTTTGAAGAAATGTTAGGATAATCCTTAAGTACATCTCAAGAACTGTTCTAAGAAGTTCGCACATTGCAGCTTTCCAACTACCCCATTGCATAGGTGCTATAGATATATACATTTACACCAAATGCTTTATGTAGGAGGCAGTAAAGTCACATGGATGTTAAGGAACATACTAAGGTGAAGCAGTAGAACTCTACATTATCAATATCTGAACAACTATCTCATGATGGGCCCTGACTCTTTCTGGTAACAAAGCAAACAAAGACTATAACTTTTAATACAAAATATTAGCACTCAGATGCTTGAAGGTGAGTGGTCTTGTGTAGTCAGAAAAGCATTTCGAGGACTCAGAATATCTAAAGTAGAAATAATCAAGGAGAACAGAAATTGCTACAACATAAGCAGTAATTGTCAAGGGTTTCACAGAAGCCATCACACACTTTCAGATACTTGTGCTCAGACTTTCAAGGCTATCCAGTTCTCAGAGGTCATAGTTTTCTACTATGGTCTTCAGATCAACAATATCTATGTCACATGGGCACGAGGTGTATCACCAGTCATCAGGCTGTAGGCTCTACCGGTTGAGCCAGACAATAAGTGTGGGAGGATCACTTTAGCAATCTGTGTCTTTAATTAGATCCAGAAGGAAGTCTTATGCATGCTAAACTTTGAGAACTTTTGCCTTAAAGGATGTGGTTTGGAATATATATATATATATATATATATATATATATATATATATGTGTGTGTGTGTGTGTGTGTGTGTGTGTGTGTGTATATATATGTATATATATACATATATATATTCAGGAAAGAGAAATATTCAGCTTAGATATATTTTTAAATTATTTTCTGATATAGTACATCTTAAATGCAGTTTCCCCATCCCTCTCCTCCCTCAGTCTCCACCTCCCCCTTCTCTCTCTCTCAGATCCATGCCTCCTCCGTTTCCACCCAGAAAAGAGCAGGTCTCCCAGAAACGTCAACTACACACAAGCATGAAATTTTTCTCTATTTTGATGCTCTTAGGCCAGCAACACCTGCTAGTTTACTGTAGAGTTTGCTTGTTAATGGGGAAGTACATTCAACATACTGCACAGCTATTGCACAGAAGTGTGCTCTGGACAGATTTCACAGCCATTTCTTCAACACACACACACACACAGAGAGAGAGAGAGAGAGAGAGAGAGAGAGAGAGAGAGAGAGAGAGAGAGAGAGAGAGAGAGAGAGACAGAGAGACAGAGAGAGACAGAGAGAGAGAAGGAAAAGCCCCTGATTGTATGTGTGACCTGGACAGACCTCTGAATCCCCAGAAGTAGCAGAGGCCAAAATTTGACTTTTATTTTCATTAATCCCAGCTTTTAGAGAAGTTTGGGGGACTGCTGGCTAGGAAGATGGCTATGACTGCCTGGTGTCAGTGTCATGTGAAGGACTTAACAACCCTGAAGAGCAAGCACTATGACTTGGAATGATATTTTGATGGACTATGGCTATGTTTTTCTCCTGTCCTTTATCCTGATGGAAGCATCACCTTCTGAGGTTCTGGGGGATCTGGTTGTTTAGGAATGTGTTTCTGTGGCACCAATCATGGCTTCTCTTTGAATGAACCAAGCAAATAAATCCAAGAAATAAAAATGACAAGTGAGGTTGCCGGGCGGTGGTGGTGCACGCCTTTAATCCCAGCACTCGGGAGGCAGAGGCAGGCGGATCTCTGAGTTCGAAGCCAGCCTGTTCTACAAGAGCTAATTCCGGGACAGGCACCAAAGCTACAGAGAACCCCTGTCTGGAAAAACAAAAAAAAAAAAAAAAAAAAAGAAAGAAAGAAAAGAAAAGAAAAGGTCAATTGAGGTATGTCCCATATACATAATGAGGCAATTTAGCTAAATTGATAAAATAGCAGAAAAACAGAACAAGTGGCCTAGATCTTTGAAGCAGCAGGATTAGTGTGTGCTAAGGCACCAGGTACCTGGTGCAAAGGTGACCAAAAATAGACGGGAGTTGTAGAGTGTACTGTTAAACTCACACTTCTCCTCTAAGAATAATGAAAAAATTATGAAAAATGTTATTGACCAGAATAGAATGTCCAGACTTCTGATTTAAAATTCCATGGTGGAACCCACAGCTTTTACAGAGTTGGCTCTGCACGTAACCTCATATTGTATTGGTTGTTTTATTTCCACATTGTGCGAGGAAATGCACAGCACCTGTTTGGAGCCATCACTTTCCTTCTTTATAGTTTCAGTTTTACTTATGCTCTGAAACGTGGTAACTACTTTCAGGTTTTGGAGAGAGTCTCGTCACTTAAGAGGAATGAAATGTGGAGTTTATTTTTATTAGAGTCTAATAACTGCCATTGAAGGAAATGCCTCATGCAGGAATAAATTGTGCGCACAGAGGAAAGCTGACATACATGTATCTGTTCCTCGCATCTGTTATTAGCTATATTTACTGATTTCAAATTTTTAGAAATAAAGTAAATTTTGACTGCTCAAGGCAAACGCATGCAAGGAAAATTTTATGAATGATAGCGTCAGTCCATGGCACAATAAAAATGCTGCAGCAGTGGCCATTTTTATTCAATCTTGAAATCAGGAATTATAAAACATGGGTGCTTCCAGCCATTTCTATTATTTGACATCCAATTAAAGTAACGTTGCAATAAAAAGAAATACAGAAATCCCTAAGGAAGCAGGCAAGGTTGTATACAAGCCTCCGTGGCACAATCAATAGCAAGCATCGACTACGGAAGCCCTTGGTTTATTCTAGACAAGTAACAAATGCTTTGTTAACGTTTTCCAAGATTGTACACATTATGCAATCCTGGCGTTCTTCTGAGGGTGGTTGTGCTTAATTTGGATGTTTGCAGATGTTTGCCCCTGCCACCCCCACCAATCAGAGCTTTGTCTCTCCCACAGGATCGTCACGCTTCTTCTCTTCTGCACTCAGCAGCTATTGTCAGTGGCAATTACCATCCACTACACAGGGTTGCTTCAGTTGATCAATTAGAGGAGGTAGATGTGTTTCTGTAGCTCTGAGATAAAGCAAACAGTACATATACTCCACTATAGATACTTCCTTCGATTCTGTGCAGCAGCAGAAGAAAAAAAAGGGGGGCAAAAAGTTGAGAGAAATGGGAGATAATTTGAAATATTTGAACTTATCAGCAGTACAAGAGAGGAAGTATTTTAGAGCTTTTAAGCAGAAGGAACGGTGTGTGTAGACTCCCTGTGGCAGTGACTGTATGGTGTGAAGAGAAACAAAGAAGTACAGTGCTATAGCACCAGCTAGAGTCTTTACTAGCCATGGCCCCCATTCCAACGTTACCCAGGATGCTCTAGGTGGGAGGATACCAACCTCATCTTGACTGACATCTCTTTATTTCATGTAGATGCTTCATACAAGAAGAGGGTTTTGCTGCAGACTGTTGTGCCCCTGCATTTGAGAGAAAATGTTTCATGGGAAGGAAAATTCACCCTTAGTTAAGACCCATTGTGCTAGACTCCCCCCATTTAGACCACAGACATCGCTTTTCCTCTGACTTTTATCCTGAAATTGCTAACATATAGAAATGCCTTAGCTAATGTTACTATTATTAGTGTTAATAAATAGTGTTATGTATTGCTAAAGTTAATATTTTGTTGTTTGCTAGCAGATGCATGGAAGTTCTGGTACACCTCCCCTGGCACCTGCTGACCCTGATTCTATCACTAAAAATGTCTGATTATTTCATAAAAATACTAAAAAAACAGAACCAACATGGAGAATAATAGCTGCTTATAGTATGCTACTATGCTATAGCTACTGTTTCAAAGCAAATCACACAATACACAGGCACAGACAGACACACACACACATATACCCCTGTTAGGGAATCTTTACCAGAAGACTGAGAGGTTATATCTCAGTCAGTAACGAACTGCTCACACAAGCATAAAGACCTGAATTTAAGCCCCAGAACCAGTCTTAAAAAGTTAAGCATATTAGTTAATGTCTGTAATTCCAGTTTGGGGGAATCAGACAGGAGTATACCAAGGTTCACTGGCTAGTCACGCTAGCAAACTTGGCATATTTTAGGCCAACAAGAAACTCTTTCTTAAAATAGGAAGGAAGGAAGGAAGGAAGGAAGGAAGGAAGGAAGGAAGGAAGGAAGGAAGGAAGGAAGGAAGGAAGGAAGGAAAAGACAGGAGACAACAACCAAAGTTGTTCTGTTTTCCACATACACATGTGTATATGTGCCCATACGTGCACAGACCCATTTTGATAAGTCATACTGATATTGAGAAAAGTTAAACAATGCATGCGCTTAAGAAAATCATCCAAGATTTTCCATTCTTTTCCTGCCTTTCCATTTCCTCCAAATCTATTCCCATCATCTTGAACAGGAAAGCTTTCTTCAGTTCCTCATGCAAGCAAGGCCATGTGTCGGAACACAGGTTCTCTTCTAGAGGACATAGTGCTCTGAATTCCCTACCCCCTGGTATGCAGGTCTGTTAGGACCTGATTTTCATAGGCACACCTCATCTAATGAGATCACCAGGCTCCCTCTCTAGACTCACTGCAATTGATGTTTGTTATGTCTCTATTCCCCCCCTCCCAAGTGTCTTTGTACTCTCTGAACAAAGCCAATTCTTTGTCCCTTGCTACTCTCTCTACATTCAGATCAATGCTTGCCTTAACATTACAGTAGTGTATATGTTACCAGCAGTTTGAGTGAAGGAATGAAGATTGAGTTGGTATTGCCAAAGCCATTTAGCTCAGAAATAACAGTATGGGGATTGCCACTAAGGTCTTTCTGAATTTAAAGCCAATACCAAACTTCTGCCCATTAGTTCATGTCTGCCTCAACAGTCTCTCTCCTGTAGTCTTCATTCCAATCCCACCCTGTTGCTGCTATGTCCTTGCGTGAAGTTAACAGGAGGCATATGGGTATCATGTGATCTGATCTCTGAAACTGTAACTAAATAAAGGCATCATTTATGATTCCATAAAATAAACACCTAGAAAGAAATGGACTATTAAATTGGAAAATCAAAACTGGTTGGCTTTAATAAAAAAAAAAATCCTCCAGCAACAATGACGCTTGTTTTAAATCCTGTACTAGATCTTCGGCATCCGCATGATAATGAGTTTAATACTGTGGTGGGGTTTGAAATGCCAAGCATCACACCCAGTGACTGTTAACAAATGGAGTGCCACCATGTGTGAAAATTTCATGATGATACAATCTGGGCCTCCCAATATATTTCAATAGATAGCAAGCGGTTCTGGTTAAGACTTTTGCAGCCAGGCTTCAGATTTCATTGAACTTCATTATGGTTGGATGACCTCCTCAAATCTAATAATGGGCGAGGGCACGAGGCTCCGCGAATGACTGAACGGATGTTTATAAGATCAAAATCGCCTCATGAAATATGTTTAATTATGCATAGGTGAACAGCTGTTTGCTTAGTGTACTGTATATGGGATGATATATTCAAGTCAATCATAATATAGAACCCTTTGGAAGAGGATATTAAAAACAGTTACTGTGTGAACACGCACGTTGGAACTGCATGCTAAATGTCAACCTTCCAAACACGAGGAGTTGCATTTCCTTATCTTTCTCACTGCTTGTGGTTTTGTAATTAGCCCACTGGGCAGCCAGCGACAACATTATAAAAAGGCTATTAATCTGAATTCATGATTTAATTCTTCACCAAAAAGAAAAGCCTGCTTAGCTGGTAGCTAAAGCTTAAATTATGGAACCTATCTTGAATTTTTTTTAAATAAAATGCAACAAAGATCAGCCAACACCCACTTTTAAGAACAAGGACAATAGTATCCTGGACGTTAGTCCCTGTCACCTTCCAACATCAAGAATCCACAGTTCATAATACTAAGCTGTAATAATAAGACTGTAATTCCTTCAGACTTGTAGTTGTGAAAACTGACCTCTCTCTATAATTGGATTATATATTATTCTATGTGCAAGTTTGAGCAAGGGTCTTTCAAATGACACTGAATGCTTTTGTTTGGTTTTCCTTTGTGTACAAAGTGGCGTATCCTATTTTTGTGCTTACCATATGCACAAGGGATAAAAGTGCAGGATGAAAAGTGGCTACTTAAAGTTTATTTTCCTTAGACAATTCCTTACTTCCTGCGGACAGCAGGGGCTTAATGCACCCTCTCTTAATATGTTTTTTGGTTTCATTGCTTTTTTTTAAAGCATTCTGAGAAAATTAAATATTTTTAAAAGGTTTAGAACATTAGCAAGAAAGACATGAAATTTTACAGAGCAAAGATGTCTTCATTTTGCCAAACTCATCCTGGGTAACTCCCTCAGGAGCAAGCTCTTTTGAAATCATCTCCTATAAATACTCCAACAGTCTCTGAAGTCAAAAACTTTGTTATTACAATTTTATTTAAAAGTCGCCAAGGCCGAGTAATATTGTAATCAGTAAGAAATTTTTAAAAAATTAATCCATATCTATTGTATCCCAAAGCCTATGATCTCATAGTGCATTATGATGGATCATATCACAAAGCAGTATTTATTAAATATCTACTATCCATATCAGATATTCTAGAGTCTAAAGTTCAAAGTTAAAATGAAAATATAAATGTACAAGCACATAATTGCAACAGAAAAATAAAAATTTTAGACAATAAAATGAACCAAGAAATACATGAACTAAGGAGTATATATTATTCTGATACAACACTAATAATACTTATGTAGTATCAAAATAAAATTTGGATTTTAATACAGTGAAGAAAAAAAATGAATGACCCACAATGGTATCAACTGTACGTTGCTTATATTGCAAAAGATCAGCACTATCCAGGGACCCTGCTTATCATGAAAGCCTCTTCCTCTCATGACTTCCTGATGATACCTGTTTTATGTACATGGAAACCAGTGAGTCATTCCACAGAACTTCATGCATAGTTCATTTTTACAAAGCATATACCTTGTATGGATTTCTCGGTTAGGAATTAAGGTTTGTCACATTTATTCAAACAATTGAGTATATATTTGGGCAAAGGTACAATATTTTAATCATATTTACTTATAAAAATTTAAGATTTTCTATATCTGTTTATAAAATCTACTTTACTGAATGCATGTGAAAATCTATATACATTTATAAACTTCTTTATGAATACTGGAAAGTTCTCTGTTACATCAGTTATGATAAGAAATTTGTATTCTGTTAAGTCTGATTCCTAAACCTTCTGTAAGAAACAAAATGGCAGTAAAGGTTAAATTCTTTTTAATTCATCTTGGTTATCAGTCCAAATTTGTAATATTCCACTGATGAGCCATCAAGGTTGCTTAAATCCAGAATTTAGCAAAATAGTTTTTAACTGCACTTAAGCTATCATAAACAATTCTCAATGTGTTAATCTTGTTGCAGAAAACTTCCATGGAGAACTTGCAAATTTATTTATTTATTTTTCTGAGATACACACAAGAAGCTCCACCATACCCTACAAGGTTCTAGCATTACACCCGAATTTAGGTCATCCTCATCAAATTTCAAAGTCAAACTAATCATCACTATCTGGTCTTTTTCTTCAAATGATTGTCACTTTCTGGTTAGACAATGTTTTTTTTTCTTTCTCCCCAAACTGCAAATGACATAAATGATAGCAAATAATAATGAAGCATTTACCATCAGTCAGACTTGATCATCAAGTGATCATGGGATTTACTCATTTAACTCTTGCCACAGCCCGATGCTGGAGTTGAATGGGGAGAAATTCCTATCCAGGGTGAATGTTGGAAGTCCCTTACACATGTCTGTGTCTTCTAATCCTCTGTACTATCAATAGCGTGATAGATTGTGCCTTTGTAGAGAACTGTGCTGAACAACACTACTGTGGCATTGACACTTGCTTTAAAATGGCTTTCTAAAGTTTACTAATCAAAACCATCATAGACTTTGAATAGGAACCACATTGTGATTTACCCAGTAGTTGCTCCTTTACTGTGGACAATGCTCCTTTTTTAACTCACAAAAAAAAAAATGCTTTTCTGTATAGTATATTCTGATTATGGTTGCAGCCACCCCAAATCCTCCAAACTCTCGACCTAGACAAACCTTCATCTGCTCTCTCTCTCTCTCTCTCTCTCTCTCTCTCTCTCTCTCTCTCTCTCTCTCTCCCATTAGAATACAAGCTTCTTTTTTTTTATAAATGACCCTTCTTCAAATCCCTCCCACCATTCTCTCCTGCTTTCCCAAGAATATTTTATTATGAGATCCTTTTACTTTCTTTCATATTCAGTCTCTGTTTGTGTGCTGTATCTTCACCCTTGCTTTACAATGCATTTTTATTGAGATGAAATTCACATAATATATTAATACACTCTGGAATTTACACACAATAGTGCTTCCACTATTCCATTCTAGTTTCTGCATCTCAAAGAATTCTTTCTGTACCCATTAAATCATTGTCCCTCATGACACCCACCCTCCCTGCCACATTTCATGGTAATCATCAGTTGAGTTCATTGGCGGTATTTGTCTAGGAGAGGAATTGCTTCTTGTTTTTGTTCAAAAGTGTGTTTCCTGTTATCCCCTAAATTCACATGTTGAAACTTAGTACACATTGCAGTAGCATCAAGAGGTGATGGGGTAACGAGGCCAGGCTAATATGATTATTGTAGAGCTCTTATACAAAGTTGCTAATAAGTCTGTTTGCCCCTTCCACCACATCAGCTATAAATCACCATCAAGGAGAGAGGATGATGAGACATAATCTACACACACCTTAATCTCAGTTTTCCCAAATACTGTAACCACAAGAAAAAGTCCAGTTGCCTCTTAGCCACTCTGTATGTGGTTGTTTTTGATATATCATTTCAAACAAACTAAAAATAATTATAAATTGTTCCTTTTAAGAGCCAGTCAAGTCATATCAGTAAATATCAACTAAATGTTTTCTGTTTCAACTAACCTCTACTGAGAACTATTTATATTTTCTGTCAAGATTATTGATACTTTGCTTTTTTACTTAATTCATTCTACTTTGTCTGCTGCCTGAGGACCAAAATATTTCTGGAAACACAGAAGATTTCCAGGTTTCCATTTTTATTTCAGTCTCCCCGTTTCTGTATCAACAGCATTTAGTGCTGTTGCTTGAACCCATCCATCCTTGTAGAAACGCTACATTCTTCCTGGATTCTCATTCCCTTCCATGTGATTTTTTTTATCTGATTTCCCTGAACTATCTGTTTTCCACTTCATTGCAAGGTTAACCTCATCTAGCAAAATTCTATGTGTTCCCTTGTTTCTGGGTAGTTGTGAGGGTGTTTTCTTTTGTCTGATTTTCAACCACAGGGTCTCTCACCAGCTTTGTTGATTTAGATCCCACCTCTTTCGCTCTGTCTTGACTGAAGTTCTTGCCATAGGTCTTTTAGACTAGACTCCCATCACTTCCCACTTTAGTCTATCCTCCTTTTAATTATCTGTCTCATTGTCAGTTCTTCAGGAAAATCTTATTGTCACCAATAAGTTAAGACTCAATAATGTGCCTTTAAGGCCATAAGTTTCCTTCCATGACTTTTTTCTATTATTAGTAGATAACTTGTTTGCCATCTCTCTTATCCATTCCACTCTATGTTTTACTAGACTCCAGATCTGTTTTCTTCTGAAAGTTCTATATTTGTTTAAGTAGATCTAGAATGGTGTTTGGGATATATTACCTAAATAAATATTGTTGGATGAAAAAATAAGGATGAGTGCAATTAAAATCATAAGTCTTATAGGTGAGTAATTTGTTTAGAAACCATTTATATTTTCTTCAAAATTTCGTTTTACTCATTAACCCCTATATATGTTTATTAAGTAACATAACCAGTCTTATCTAGGCTTTGAGCAGTATTTCTTAAAGAATTGCTTCAATCTTTTCTTACATAATCTCCAGAAAGGCTATAGTTCAGAGGCAAAAGGAAAAGAAACATTGGTGGGAAGCAAAATTTTATACATGATTAATAGATGTATTTTGAAACAAAAAATAAAACATGGACATGATGATGTGGCATAACACAGTTGGAATGCAAGGCTAGTAATCACATTTAACAATAAAAGAGATCTCACCTCATCGCTCAAAACTACTAACTCCCCTCTGATTCCATCCAACTACTTCTAATTTTCATAGAATCATACTTTTAATTTGACAAAAATAGTTATCTTTGAAAATATAGCCCATAAGTTAAAACATTTATGGTGACAACTTTCTTCGGAGTGCTGAACTGAAGCTTTTAATTTCTGTGTTGGATTCTTTTCCCCTAGAAACAGTTCATCGTCTACCAGTTGCAGAAGACAGAGACATGCGTGCTATAGTTTGTAACAGCCTCACCTGCTCTTCCACTGACCTAAAGGACTGGCCATGTTGTTAATATCTATGTCTATTGGTGTTTATAAACCAAATACTTCAGACACTTTTCCTAGGGGAAAAAAAAAGTGACTTCATGCAAACAATTCCTTTGGACCTCAAGGAAGAGTATCTTTTACTTTGTGTTTGGTTATTTAATAAGTTTTACTAATGAAATTTTTGTAATGGGAATTCTATGAAGAAGAACGTGTCAAATATTTCTAAAAAATGTAGTGGGATAGTGAGTTTTCCCTCTCAATTTGATTTGAATTAGGATCATGTAGGAGATAAAGGGCCATCATACAGTGTGTTTGTGAGGACCTTCCCAGACCAGATTAGACAAAGTAAGTGGCTTCATGCGATGAACTGGGGCCTTGGTAGAATAATTGGGGTGGGGGCAGGCATCGAAATGCTCACATGTCACCTTACTCTTTCTTTGTCTCATGTTAGGCATGATACGATGCATTTCATACTATGGCATAGCAGTTATTAACCAACGGGGCATGGCTTTTTGGGGGGTCGTATATCACATATTCTGCATATCAGATAGTTACATTACAATTCATAGCAGTAGCAAAATTACAGTTATGAAGTAGCAATGAAAATAATTTTAAGACTGGAGGACAATAAACATGGGGAACTGTATTAAAGGCCGTAGCATTAGGAAGGTTGAAAACCACTGCTATAGAGGAGCATCAAAAGAAAGTCTCAGCAAGAATGAGTGACTATAGGTAATTGTCTTGGGACTATGCAAATAGCATTGAAAGATATATACAAACTAGTCATTGAGCTGTTACTGCTAGATTCAGGTTTGCATCAACTAGCAATCCTAGAGAAAGCAAGAAATGTCCTTCTCATCTTCCTCTCTCCTCTGAGTAGCAGATTAGTGGCAAGCAGTGAATCTGTAGATTTTATACTATAGATTTTCATATCAGGGATGCAATGGCTGACTACTTGGTCAGAGCATATCTCTAGCAGTTCTACATCGTTTTATGATTGCCAGAATCCTACAGCTCAGAGAATAATATATTCTTGATTGTAAAGGAGGCACTATACCAGGTAACATAAATTTAAAGAAAGAAATGGTATCTTAGTTTTATGCCCTCAAAACAAAGTAAACTTGTTATATGGTGAGAGCATTAAAAATTTAAATGGGAACATTTTAAATTTTGGATTAATATTTAAACCACTTGCCACAAGTTTTAATATCACACACTAGAAGTTGCTAGAAATACAGTGAGAAGCACTCCAGGGCATCCACTTGAAGGTGATGTGACTGTACTCAGAAAAATGCAAGGCGTTTCACAGGCTAGAGTCCACTTTGTCAGCAATGCTATGCTTAGATATTCTGAGATTATATTTCATGGAATTGTATTTCCTTCAGTGCACATATGTGAACACATGAAATCATGTGTTGTCTCTGTGTGCATATTTACACGTGTATGCAAATTGATATTGCCTTGGTATTTGGAGTTGGTAAAGAAAGCAAGAGAAACATCATCAAGAAGAGTATCCAGGGCATTTTAAAATCATCATAATTGTCGTGCTGTATGTGCGCCACTGCGCATGTGACACAGGTGGAGAGCAGAAGACTGCATTTGGGAGTCAGTTTTCTCCTTCTCTGGAGGATTACAGGGCTTGAACTCGGGTCATCAGGCTTAAGTTACCACAGGCGCTTTTACCTGCTGAGCTATCTTGACAGCCCTCCAAGGCGGTTTTTAAACGAGGCGTATCTGCCTGGTATCTTCTAGCTCTCTAAATGAAACACCACCAGAACAATATGAGATACTGCTTATAACATCAAAGACTTGCAAAGATTGAACCTTCCTGATCCTGGTGAAGAGTCTATAACAAGAATTCTCATATCAAAGCAGCTAGAGATTAACTCCTAGTGATTAGGGGCTAAGTGTAACAGCTTAAATGTATGTTCTGCCTCTGTGCCCTTAACATTTCTTACTGTAACGCTGTATCATTTTTAAGAACATATTTTTGAGAAAACAATAGGCCACAGAAATTTATGAGACGGTGGCTTTTTATGTCACTGAATTTTATAAATATTAAACAACTTATTTTAAATGATGGGCTTTTTCAGGAATCCATCCACTGAACCACAAACAAACACGTACGTGTGGCCAACTTAATTATTATTGCCTATAAGAGGGACTTTCTATTAAGTAGGAGTTTCACAAACATTACATATCAAGCTAACTACAAATACTCTTCCATGTATGTCTTTAAGTTACCTCTTACAATAGACAGCCCAGTGTTTCAGAATTATATACATTTCCTCAGTAACAAGCACTGGATTTTGTACTATATATGAGGCTCCACCGCATCCTTGCTCACCCTTCTCTGTTCTAGTAGTTCTGAGTCCAAATCATCCCTTAATCTTCTACTCTGAGGCATGAAACTCGGCAAGTCTTTCTTGTCAGTTTCCTTTTAGTTCCCATTCATGTTCTCCTGAACACTTGCTTATGTCACCCCCCCCCTTGTAGGGGAAATACGCCATTCAGGCATTGTGTCTAAGACATCTTCCCTATCTTTATTCTTCACTATTCATCATAGAAATACACTAATATAAGCTGCAATAAAAACAGTTAACACAAAGATTGATGCAATTTTTCTGTAACGGGTAGATTTGGAAATGCCCATAATTCTCCCACTTCTTGTTATTGATGACTTATTGTTGGAATAATGCCAGCCAGTATGTTCTCCCTTGTAAGGAGCAGGCTTCAGAAAAGCTGGGGTAGCACAACTTCTGAGATTAAACAGTTGTTGTTTAATTGAGATTTATCAGTGTCAGTTGTGTGTTTCTTTGTTCACTTGCTTTGAGGCCACTCATTAAGGCTGCATTCTGTCCATGTGTAGGCACAGCAGAGACCTAAAACCTTCCAGCAGTCACACAGTGAATGGAGGAGAGGCAGATTCCCCTGCACCGCAGGCTTGCAATGTTGCCGCCTCGATAGTTACCTCTACTGCAGTACCCGGAAAGGTACCTGACTTCTCTTCCCTGCTAAGCCATCTCAACTCTCAACCAGCAAAATCTATGAGATAAAATATCTTTTGTTGCTTATAATTCAATGTTTGGGGTGGATTTGCTAGGTCAAAATAACTAACAAATGAACTTGGTAATAGATATAGACACATATACTTGCTTCAATAAGAGCAAATACAGTATAATTTAATCTATAATTATTTCCTTAGCAATTCTTGGTGTTTGATGCCCTGACTTTTAAGTTATGGAGGCAATACTTAATTTTCTTCTTTTAAAATATATATATAATCTAGTTTAGTTTCTAAAAGATTTTTAAAGATAATTTCTGACTAATGAACTAAAAAATGTTTCAAATAACTTCTAAATAATCCATGTCCTTCCATTATCGCTATTCTGTATAAAACATTATAAATATTTATTTACATCTGCTTTTGCTAAATAAACTGAATTCCTAAAGTGCAAGGACCATGTATTATTCATCTCTACAAGCAGCCAGTACATCAGACACAAAATGTAGATTTCACAACTGCTTCCTGAATGAGTAGATAAATACAAGTGTGCCTGAACAAGAATGCTAATAACAATACATATGCAAGCCATTCTCCTGCAATGGCCTTTCTTTATAGATTATATTGCAAAAATGTGAACATTACAGATATAATAGAAGACATTTACTACATGTTTTAGATGACTCTAAGCTTCTTCTTCTGAACCTAGGGCTAAGTACACGATGTATAAATACTCTGATCTATGACCACCCCCTCATCCAGAAAGACAAACTCATAGTAGGACATACAGAATGAGAGAAAGCTAAGAAGCTCTAAAGAAAAACATAAATGAAAAGAAACAGGTTAAAGTAATTTATAGGAGCTAGTGGGACAAGCATAAGCCAAGGTTAAATGAACATTCATAACTAATAATAAGTCTCCATGTCATGATTTGGAAACTGGATGGTGGTCCAAAAGAATGCCTACTACAATATTCAGTTTTTACTACAAGGAAATAATGAGCCCCTGAATGCCAAAGCAAAATATTATGTTTTGGATATACAATGGGTTAAAGCCTTACGTGTTACCATTTTAGTTTGTAGTTGGTAAAGGTGATTGAGTTTTGATGCCACAGATCTCATTAATAAATTTATCCCTTGAAGAATGCATAGCTGAATGAGTTATTAGCCAGGAGGCAGGCCCTCGTTGGGGAAGTAGGTTAGTAAAAGACCTACACTATATTCTTCTCACCCCATCTCCCTACCTCTGATTCTGTTGTTTTCTGAATGTGATGGAGTCTCACAGAGAGGCAATTTTTAAAAGATGTGAAAAAATGGTTCCACAGAATAGACACTGAGCAACTGAGACTAAATGGCATTTGTTGAAATGGTGAATTCTTCAAACGGTCACCTTAATGGCAACATAGTCCCATAGGAGCCATCAGATGACATCGGAGACATCACTGAAATTTCAGCAGTATCATTGAGAGATCTCAAAACAGAAATCTCTGGCAATATTCCATACCAAAAGAATTATGAGATGAATATTGGTTTTCAACAACATGAAGACTTCAGGTGCTTTTACACAGCTACATGATGACTTGGACTGACACTGGATATACAAAGGTCTTGGGGAAATAGGATGTAGGAAGAAATCATAGGAACAGCAAAATTGGTATTTTGTCTTTCTTGTATAAAAGAGACAAGCAAAAAAAAATCATGGGGCTTAAAATTCTATGTATGGAGGAATCGCTCAGGCCATCTGGATGTTGCATTTTCTTTCATTTATAATGTATAAATTTCATTTTTAGAAATTCTAGCATATATTAGTTTTAGCTATTTGACGATAATAAAAATGAGCGCAGACCTACTTATATAAAAATCTAATTTCCTGGCAATGGTTGAAGCAGTACTAGGTTTCAATGTCCTTTCCAAAATACATACTGAAAATTAACTGTAATTATAATGCTATTAGGAAATGAAGCCTTTAAGAGATGATCAGGCCATGAACCTGTCCTCATGAGAGGATTAAAGCTTTTATCTCAGAAACGGGCTCTTGATTTTTTTTTAAAAAAGATAAATTTGGCCTTTGTTTTCTCTTTATTTTGCATATGCCTGCCTATCATCTGGTTTGGGTAAGATGCAAAGCGAAGGTCGTTACTAAATGCAAATGTCATGCTCTTGTACTTTCCACACTCCAGAACCAGGAGTCAAATAAAATTCCATTGTTTATCACTTCCCTAAACTTTGACATAATCTTATAGTATTAGGAAAATAAACTAAGCTAAGAAGCATGCACATTTAAAGAGAAAAGTCAAATAACTGAACTTTGGGAAAAATGGCATGTACAACAGTCTAGAAGATCCACCCAGAAATAAAAATGAATATGTAAAAGCTATATAAACTTTTAGCATTCTGCTTGTTATTTATATTTATTGGGAAGAAAAACCTATTTTTATTAACTTGGTCTGTCCCTGACAATATTGCTCAGTGGATGACTGGATTCTCTGGCTAAGAGTGTATCATATGTCTGCCTCTGTGACAAGAGGCGGCCTTACTGAAGTACGGTACTGGGATTAAAAAGATTGGTTACATGAGGAGAAAAATGGGATCTGTGATTTAAAAGAAGAAAAAGAATGTAGGTTTGATGCATAAGTTGAAATAGCTTGCATATGTTCCAGAAGCTACAATCATTGGAGCTCCATTAGAATCAAAGCAATGCAATTCCTTTAATCGGTGTGACTTTCAGCAGGCTTGATGCACACGCTGACTGGTACCTTAAAGGCACCACCTGACACTTGATATACATTTTATGATACGGACAGAAGAAATTGCCTCTTCAGTCAAGGTGTCTTCTATGGCTTCACATATTCACATATTCTTTCTATTGCAGAAAAAGAAAAATCCACACACTTCAAATGGTCCTTCAGATCAGACCACCCCAGGGCCAGAATTGTAGCAATTCATCCCACCTGGCACTTCCTCATTCATAAGAAAAGGAAGTTTCTTATGCAGAAATTGAAGCAGTTGGCTGGCTCCTTTTTAAATACTGCTATGGCTCTTCTTGGTTGTCAACTTGACTATGTCTAGAATTAATTAAACCCAAAAATGGAGGGGCACACCTGTGATGGAGTTTTGGATAATATGAAATGGGAAAATCCATATCTAATCCAGATGTTTGAGATGGGAAAGATGCCTTTAATCCAGATCTTTAGTCATGGGAAGACCCACTCTAATATGACCCAAACCTTTTGCTAGAAGCCTATATAAAGGACATGGAGGAAGGAAGGCTCTCTGCTTGATTGTATCTGTTACTGTTAACAAGTCCTTTTCTTCACTGACATTAGAGCCTACTTCTTCTGGAATCCAGGGTATACTGAAGACCTCCTGAGACATCCAGACTTATGAACTGAACAATTACAGGATTCTTAGACCTTCCATTCATAGGCAGCCATTGTGGGATTATCTGGACCATAGACTGACATTTAATCTAATAAACCACTTTCTATTACATAGAGAAATTCATACAATAAATTCTGTGATTCTAGAGAACCCTGACTAATACAGGTGCTATTGTATATTTTAGTGATAATAGCTCATTAAATTGTGTATGACATGCAAATTTATACACCATTTGATACTGCAAATCAGTATGACTCTACTATATGATCAATAACCTCCATTTGATATCATGATTTCAAACCTCATCACAACCAGCTGCATGTAATCTTGTTTGCAACTGAAATAAAGATGAAGGGATAACGGCTCTATTGGAGTATAGGATCATCATTCAGCAAAGTCATGCTGTCATGAACTCCACCAGGATAAATATCAAGCTTTGCACAAAATAACATAGGGTACAGTATAAGTAGAATACAAAATGTTAAAAATTACATAAACTATACTAGTAATTGGGCAATGTGTAAACAAAAATGCTGTCTGTTAACAATGGAAGTCTTTCCTTAGGAAATCTTAAAAGATCAGCCCTCTTTTAAGCTGACGAGGGGTTGTTGAAGATCTTTTCCAATTCTGTGGGCTGCCGTTTTGTCTTGTTAACCATGTCCTTTGCTTTATAGAAGCTTCTCAGTTTCAGGAGGTCCCATTTATTCATTGTTTCTCTCAGTGTCTGGGCTACTGGGTTTATATTTAGGAAGTGGTCTCCTGTGTCAATGTGTTCAAGGGTCCTTCCTACTTTCATCAAAAGAATAAACAATACAATAATAATGGGGTACAGACCTGAAAAGAGAACTCTCAACAGATAAATCAAAAATGGCTAAAAGACACTTAAGGAAACGCCCAACATCCCTAGCCATCAGCGAAATACAATTCAAAACAACATTGAGAATATATCTTATACCTGTAAGAATGGCCAAGATCAAAAACACTGATGACAACTTATGCTGGAGAGGATGTGGGGTAAAGGGAATATTCCTTCAATGCTGGTGAGACTGTAAACTTGTAGAGCCACTTTAGATATCAGTATGGTGATTTTTCAGAAAATTAGGAAACAAGCTACCTCAAGACCCAGCAATACCACTTTTGGGTATATACCCAAATGATTCTCAATCATGCCAGAAGGATATGTGCTTAACTATGTTCATAACAGGGTTATTTGTCATAGACAGAACATGGAAAAAACTAAAATTTCCTTCAACCAAAGAATGGATAAGGGGCTGGAGAGATGGCTCAGAGGTTAAGAGCACTGACTGCTCTTCCAGAGGTCCTGAGTTCAATTCCCAGCAACCACATGGTGGCTTACAGCCATCTATAATGAGACCTGGCGCCCCCTTCTGGCTTGCAGGCACATGTGGAAGGAATGCTATACACATATAATAAAGAAATAAATATTTAAAAAAAGAAGAATGGATAAGGAAAATGTGGTATATTTGCACAATTGAGTACTATACAGAAAAAAATGACATCTTAAAATTTGTGGGAAAATGGATGGATCTAGAAAACATATTGAGTGACCCAGAAAGACAAATATCCTATGTAGTCACCCATAAGTGGCTTTTAAACATAAAGCAAAGAAAAACAGTCTATAAATCACAATCCCAGAGAACCTAAACAACAGTGAGGACCATAAGATAGACATACATGGATCTAACCTACATGGGAAGTTGAAAAAGACAAAGTCTTTGGAGTAAATTGGGAGCATGGGGGCCATGGGAGAGAGTAGAAGGGGAAGGGAGAAGAAGGAATGAGAGTGGAGAAAAATATATAGCTCAATAAAAATTATTTAAAATAAAAGAAACATTAGGAGCTGAGAATTCTCCTTTGTGTAAATGTATGACATTTTCTTAATCCATTCTTTAGTTGAGGGGCACCTAAGTTGTTTACAGGTTCTGGTTATTATGAATAATGCTGCTATGAACATAGTTGAGCAGGTGTCCTTGTGGAATAATTTAACATCCTTTGAGTATATGCCCGAGATAGTAATGCTGGATCTTAAGATAGATTGATTCCCAATTTTCTGAGAAATTACCATACCGATTTCTAAAGTGGCTATACAAGTTTGCACTTTCACCAGCAGTGGAGGAGTGTTCCCCTTTATTCCACATCCTCTCCAATGTACGCTGTCATTAGTGTTTTTTTTTTTTTTTTGTCTTGTTCTGTTTTGGTTTTTTTGGTTTTGTTTTTTGAGACAGGGTTTCGCCGTGTAGCTTTGGTGCTTGTCCTGGAACTAGCTCTTGTAGACCAAGCTGGCCCTAAACTCACAGAGATTCACCTGCTTCCACCTCCCGAGTGTTGGGATGGGATTAAAGGCATGCACCACCATAGGCTTGTTATCAGTGGTTTTGAACTTAGTCATTCTAACAGGTATAAGATGGTATCTCAAAGTTGTTTCTATTTGAACTTCCCTGATGACTAAGCATGCTCATCAATTCCTTAAATGTCTTTCAGCCATTTGAGATTCTTCCATTGAGAATTCTCTATTTAGATCTTTACCCCAGTTTTAATTGGGTTATTTGGTATTTCAATGTCAAGTTTCTTGAGTTCTTTATATATTTTGGAGATCAGCCTTCTGCCAGATGTGGGTTTGGTGAAGATCTTTTCACATTGTGTAGGTTGTCTTTCTTACATATTTATCATGCCCTTTGGCTTACAGGAGCTTTTACAATATCATGAGGTCCCCTTCATTGGTTGTTACTCTCAGTGTCTGTGCTGCTGGTGTTATATTTGGAAATGGCCTTCTGTGCAATGACATCATGAAATTTGCAGGCAAATGTAAGGAACTAGAAAAATCATTCTGAGTGAGGTAACCAAGACTCAGAAAGACAGATATGGTATGTACTCACAGCATACTAGATGCAAAGCGAAGGATAACCAGGTTATAGTCCACAGCTCATGGTTCGACTGGGGAAGGGGAAATAGGTGAGCTCTCCTGGGTAAACTGGGAGGACTGTAAAGGGGAAGGGATGGGGATGAGAAGATGAGGGAACGGGATGGTCGATTTGGGGGATGGACAGAGTGGGAGAGCTGTGAAAGGGAGATCTTGATAGAGGGAGTCATTACAGGGTTAGAGAGAAACCTGCTGCTCAGAAAATTCCCAGGAATCTACAAAATGACCCCAGGTAAAACTCCTTAAACAGGTCCTCCACATGTGAACAACCGTTGTATGGCTTGGTCTGTTTGACCGTCCTCTGGCAGTGGGACCAGGATCTATCCCTGGTGCATGAGCTGGTTTTTTGGAGCCCATTCCCTGTGGTAGGATGCCTTACTCAGCCTTGATGCAGCGGGAGAGGTTCTTGGTCCTGCCTCAAGTTAATATGTCAGGCTTTGTTAATTCCCATGGGAAGCCTTATCTTTAGGAGTGGATTGAGGAGTGGGTTGGAGGATCAGGGGGAGAGAGAGGGGAATTGTGTTTCGCCTGATTTCATATAATCTGAAGGGCAATTTATTTCTACATTTGTATACTCCCTGATTTCCTTGCTGAACTGGTATAGACAAAAAAGAAAACTCAAGCACCCTCTTCTACTTTTTTTTAATCTATTTTATTAAAGTAAGTCTTTAAACCCTGCTTGCTGCTTTTATAGCCTCCATTTATAACCAATTACCTCTTACAGAAAACTCAACTTTTTTCAAAACCCCTTGCAAACTCCAAGTTCTCTCTCCCTGTATAGATATTTGGAAGACCCTGCCCTAGAGCCTCCCTGCATCTTTTCTCCAGGAACTGCCTGCCCTGATACATAGGTATAAGACCAGAGCTGTGAGAAGCAGCAGCTTCTTGTCTCTCACTTCAAAGGCTTAGATAAGAGAAGAACCTGCTCTACAATGAACTGGAGTAAATGGACTTTCTCTTGGGGTTTTTTAAATAAGAATCAATGGCCATTCTTACTAGTTGCCTCAAAAATTAATACTCTAGCTTGTCATACAAGTTAGGTTTTCGAGAGAAAAAAAGGTTAAGTACAGAAATCCTATAGAAGAGATGAATAGAATGGAAACGAGAAAAACTGAATGAACATATTCTGTAGGCTTCTCACATTCTATACATCCCTTTGCTAGCTGCCTTTGAATCTTGGCCACATTCATAACCTTCACTTCCAGGAGACACTTCCAACTTGTTCATTCTATAATATAAATGTCTTATCTGCTTAAGAAAAACATATAGTAACATACAGCAACCAGGCAAAGGCTTACAGGAACTTCACAGATCCTGCAAAGCAAGAATACCAGCCAAGGCCCCTAACTTGTAAGTCACACCCACTCTGATGCTGTAGATTCTTCCCACTTTCATCTGACTTGGATCCACAACAGGCTACAGCCAACATTATTCAAGACACAGTGCTGGCAATATATACATGTTTAGACAAGGCCTTAAACAATGACTCAAAACAGTGTCACATTAAGAACTGCAGAAACACTTAAGATTGTCAGCGTAGCAAAGGAATGACTAGAATAGGTAAATGATCTCTCTTTAATAATGTAATAAGGCATTTAACTTAATGTTTCTTGGAGGATTGTTTTTCTTAATCCAAGACCATTCATTGAAATGAAATAGGTTCTTCTTCCAAAGGTATTGACTTACCTGATACTGGAAGTATCCCAACAAAATCTAGATGCCCTCTTAGCAGAATATTTATTTAAAAAAAATACATTCAAGACACAAAATCAAATGGGTAATACCAGTTCTAAATTCCCTAACAACTCTAAGTTTATGATCTATCAATTTCTTTTAAATGACTGTAGTATCCATCATTAAAATATAATGCTAATACCTGCATGTTAGTTGTATAGAATTTTCTTGGAACTAAAAGATGCTTTTGCAGAGGGATGGTAAACAATTAGATGGGTTTTTTCCCCTTCTAAAGGAAACCCCATTGAGACAAAGGAACTAAACAACTCACAAATCTCAGGAAGTCCCTTAGGCTTATCATGTTCACAAGATTCATTCCTCCATAGTGTTGTATGAACAGTAGAGATTGCTGAGAGAAAAAAAGACTCTGACCTGTGGCGATGCTTTCAGGTCATACAGAGAGTTCTGGGCTTCCCACACATGGTATATTCTATACTCTTGCTCAAGGTAATGTACCTACCTTGGATTGTTTCTGCTCCTGTAATGAACTCTTTACCCTTATTCCTGGTAGTAACCCCACAAAAGTCAATGGTTTATCAAGTTGGACTCTGCAATAAGCTTACTTTGGATAGTCATCAATTCCCAATCTGGAGTTAGTAGAAGGCTCTTCATGTCTCCCAACGAAAACTGCCATATAACAATGGTAAATAAGATTTCATTTAATTCATAACTAGTACCAGGGAAATTTTTCTGATGAACGGGCATTATGAAAGCACAGATGTCAATGATATTTACCAACTGTATGATCCGATACTCAAATAAAGGGTAACGTGCTTTGCAATGGCATTTAAAGGCACACATTTGTTTAATATCAACTTATAAAACCAAGCAATAAGCACCAGATACATCAAACACACTCTCAGGGTTAATGACATCATCACTGAATGTCTTCCTTTGAGCCATCAAGCCCGGATTCCTAGCATCATCACCTTTCTAGAAAGTTTTGCCCTCAGAAGCTTGGTTATTGTTGCCAAGGTTACAAATTAAGCTAATTAGAAGTTTAACATTTTTAAGTGGCCTTTTCTTCCTTTTAAAAACTGTTTACTGTAGCATCCAGACATTCTCCCAGAAGGTTTCTTTGATTAATAAATTTGTAATTTTTTTCAGACACATTTTAAAAATAGGATAGAGCCAGTAAAAAATATAAACAATTACTATGTCTTGTGCTGCTGCTGCTCTAAGAGTCTCAATAATCTTGTTCAGACAGTGGCATGAGTAACAAGCGGGAAATGGACCCAGTTACATTTCCTGCCATTCCTTTCTTGGGAATACTAAGACCATATGATGTACGATAAAGCCTATTCTGTTTTTTTTTTTTGTTGTTGTTGTTTGTTTGTTTCTTTGTTTGTTTTGCTTGCATTTCCTGTATTTCATCTGAGTTTCCCAATCTATAGTGGACTCAGGAATGTATATCCAAGTCTTAATTCCGGGAAAATTGAAACAATGTCTTACATAGTGAAATAACAATAACTCTAAATTGGAAATCATGAAGTGAATCTTACTTAGGGCTTTAATTGTTGTCTTGTATCTTTAAAGAAAAAGGTCAGTGGGGTACCACTTAGACACATGGAGGACAAAACTGGCAGAAAGACAGGAGCAAATACTTAAACCAAGAACCAGCAGAAACCATCAGAAACAGGAGACGATAATGAACAAATCTTCACTGACCTGAGCATACCAAGACCTGCAGACACCCTGATTTCTGTTTACCATTCAGGAAAAGTTTATTGACTTTTATCTATCATTTCCCTGGAATGAGAATGAAAGTATTCATATAGCAATTTTCAGATATTTTAGATATTCCACAAAAAGATATAAAAATGCCTCTTATACTTAGGAAAGAGGTCTTTCCTTATATAAACAGAGGCTTAATGGTGCCTGCCCTAAGAGGTCATCCATAAACCATTAGATGGTAAAAACACAAAAGCTTAACAATAAATCCTATTGGGTAGATGGTGAATAAACATTTTTACTGATACCAGGGGGGGGGGGGAAATCTGAAACAACCTTTACGAAATTCAAAGATTCAAAGAAACTAATTAAAACATGTGTTTTTTACCATTTAACACAGAAATGATACATCTAGGAACTTACTATGAAGCTTTAACTCTGAAAATATAAAAACAGGAAATACTTGTGCAAGGTTATTTATTGTGACATTATTTATAGCTGTAAATTTTTAGAAATGATCTGTTTCCACATATACAAAAAGGTGAATTTGATGATATTCTGTGCTTCTATAGAAGGGAGAGGAGTGAAGGAAGGAAAGAGCAAGGAATGAAAGAAAAAAGAAAGAAAGAGAGAGAGGAAGGAAGGAAGTAAGAAAGGAAGGAAGGAAAGGATTAAATAAAGAAAATACTGTATTAAGTGTAAAATTAGGTAAAAACCATCTATTCCGTTTGTCAATATTAATTTAAAAAAAAGAATGGAAAATCAACATATATCTCTCCGTTTTTTTTTTAACATTACCAAAAAGTAACATTTAGGGTATAAAGTGTTTGAAATTAATTGGATCATATGTGGTAGCAAGAATGTGATAGAGCAGAAAAAAGAGCAATATTTTTGAGGTTATAACTTACAGATTAATATGTTCACTGATATATGTTCATATTCTACATATTTCAAAAGATACATTGGCCTTGTAGGAAAATATAGCAGACAATGGAATCAAATAAGCCTAATCCCAATTCATATGATTTCTGTATATACAATGAAAGCCAATCAAACAGCCATCCTGAGTGTTTACAGTCATCGAGAAATGTGGGGTGGTGACAGAAGCTCAGAGACATCTGACGTCCATCTGTTTCATGTGTCTACTGTAATGACATGGACAAGACAATTTATGGAACTATTTTTTATATATTATATTATTGGGTAAATGAGTAAACACTTCAGTCATGTTGTGAACTAGAACTCTACTTTGGAAAGAAGGGATGAAAAACTGATGGATTTTAACATAGGTGTTAACTGAGGCAGGGCAATAGTGCAAGCACAAGCCATCATGGAAACTCACAATGAGTAAGCAAAATTGGCCAAGACACTCCGTCAGTGGACAAAAAGCATGGTAACTAATGGCACGTGCTACCAACCAGAAATGTTCATGCAGCAGCTTAATTTCTCTAACCCAATAAAAATGCCTGACCTTTTTACAATAAAGCATTGCTGCATTGGAATCTCCCAGAGTTTGTGCATTACCTCCCATGTCATCTCACCCTCTTCCCCTCCCCCAACCCCAGGAAACAGGGATGGTAGAACAGGCAACATCAACAAGCCCACAAAAACTATATATAACCACATGCTTGCACGAATGAAGACATAGTAGCATGTGTGTAGACATGTATGTAGATATTTATAGGTCTTCTTCTGCTGGAAGTACCAGAGTACAGAATTCCACAACAGCATTGAGTTAGCGCACATCTAGACTTTGATCTTTACTGTTCACTGCTGGGAACATGTCCATTGTTGCCTACACAAGACTTGAACAAGATCAAGCAATCCACATTCCAGTAGGAAAGGGGACATGTCTCACAAATTTCCTCTTGACAGTTGACTGGTACTGGTGGAATTAGAGACATGTTTCTTTCATAGAGTGATCCCAGATTGTTAGAGCATATTCCAGTGGACAACCTTACAAACTGGACTCGGCATATTAATAGAAAAATAGAAGACATAAAGTTAGAGAGAGGTGATAGTGCAGGAAGAGAAAATCAAAATAAAGTGAATACATATTTAAAATTTGCAGAAAATTTATAAAAATTGTATATTTATAAAAAAGAGGAAATCAATACATATTAACAAGTATTCATTTTAAAAATTTAGAACACTTGTTTTTTATTGCAAATAAATAAATAAAACCACCTTTTCCCTTATAATGTATTCTGATCATTCTTTCCCATGCACCAACTCCTCCCAGATACTCCCCACCCACCCAACTCCACGAATCTTTGTCTTGCTTTAGGAAATAAATAGGCAATAAAGACTGACAGAAACTGGAATATTACAAAAAAGAATATTTAGAAAAAAAAAGAAAAATCATAAGAGACAGGCAGCAGCAAGAAAAAACATAAAAACAGAAACAGAAAATTGCAAAACCTAAAATGTAAGCAGGACACAAGTGAAACATAATCCCCCCACACCTATAAAAGCTAAAACAAAGCAATATGAGAAAAAAGTCTGTAAAAATACTATTGAGTTTGCTTTATTTTTACCAACTACTGCTGGGCATGGGGCTTACAATTACATGTGGTTAATATACCTAGTGTATATTTTGATATTTTCAAATATTATTAAAGATAAAGGCTTTAGAAATGTTCAAGATTAAAGTGGGCTCCAAAGACAAGACAAGTAAATAAAATGCCCTTGACCTGGATTCTTTTCTGGTGGAGGTAAAATTGCTAGACAGGATATTACTGGACTGACCAACCAAATTGAAAATGAGCTGTAATTTTAGAAAATGGTATGGACCAGGGTGAGTTTCAGAATGTCTACAATGGCAATGTAGCCAATGAAAAGGTATCCAAGTACACAGCAGTCGTACTGAAGAACTTGTGGGTAAAGGCTATCAATGCATGAAAATTTACTTGAAATACTAGTAAAAAAGACATATACAAGTCTATGAAAGGAGAGTGTAGAGAGAGCTGTTCAGGGAAAGAAAATGTAAACTATCAAGCAATAAAGTAGACTTGTAAACAGACAGATATGTATGAAAATGTTAGAGATGCCGTTTAGCCACTTTCTCTTTCAGACTTCCCAAAGAAAAATAAAAACAGGAAGACTCTCTAAAACAGGCACTCACTGAATCTTGAAACTGACACTCCAGTCACTTTCTCTGGTAATAAAGATGGAATCATCACAATGACGCCTCCCCAACAAAGACCCACATATCTTTCTCACTTCAACGATCTGTATGAACTCATTCATCCTTGCTTCTGTCTTTTCCCCTCTCTTCTTTCCTCTGCCTTCTTGTGGGAGATAGAACCAATAACCCCTCATTGACAATTCAAACAAGTATTCTGAAACTGCTTTTCTAGTCTCCTGAATCTGCTTCCCAAGGCCATGCTCTGCTGTCTCCTCCGCGTATCTTGTTTTCTTTATTACTGTAGGAAACATGGGAATTAAAGTGCAATCTTCTACCCATTCAGCCACTAACATTTATTCCTACATCTCTGCAAATATTCTAAACACAGGAAATAACATAAAATCACTAAAAACAGTTTGTTGTTTGTTTTATAGGAAATCTACCAGACTTTCCAGATTAGAGTTACAATCAATTCTTTACATCAGCTTTGTACCCAGCCAGGATAATCTATTTAAAACTGTACACCTGAAATGGTGATTAAGTAGGTTTATTGTAAATGAATTATTTTCATACTGAGTGAATCAATAATAATAATAAGAAGAAGGGTTAAACAATGGGCTGACGTTATGCACTATGCAATTCCCCAGTTCACGTGTTCCCACTGGCTGAAGATGGCTCCAAATGGACTTATCAGTATAAACTCTACCAGTAGCATGTGGCATCTCTTGAGAGACTTCCACTGTCAATTCTAATGAGTTATTATGAAAGACAGGCAGTTCCTCGCAACAGCTGGTAGTATTTATCTAGTATAAGAAAGGGATAAATGAGGCCTGTGACAACCTGAACTGGCAGCAGGGATAGATCAAGAAGAGAGCAGAAGGGATAGATCGCCAGAAGGTGGGGGAAGCAGAGCACCACAGCTGGTTGTGTTCCCGAAGGTACATTCCCCTCACAAACTTGCCTTGGGCCACCTAGTTCACAAAGTGTCTTTGGCAGATCTTTTGATACAATTGATAGGTATTATGCATATATATATTTTTATATATATATCACTTTTCCAGGAATTTTCTAGAATATTCAGTCAAAGACATTTTCACATTTCAGATTTCAGAGTGGAGTGTTTGGTTTGTAACCTTCTAAGTTTTTTTGTTACAAAAAAAGAAAGAGATCAGCAATTTAGAAAAGCTTGAAAATTATCTGTTACACTACAGCAAATTGCATCTACCGTGGCCTCTTATTTTGATTTTTTCTCAAAAGAATGCAGCCTCCTTAATACTGCTTCTTATTCACACTTGCTTTCCAAGGACCCGAGGGTTCTAACAGTTTGACTGCTATTTCCTATATCAATCATGAGTGAATTACTCTGCTGCCAAATTCTGTTCTACTTTTTACTGTAACTTAGTAACCAATTATTAGAGTAAGATAATAATCAAACAAAGCAAATTTAGTCATTCAACAAATGAATTTTATTGATTGGATTTAGGCAGACTTCTTTTGCTTGATTTCCTACATAGGATTATTTTTCTTTTTGATATTAAGCAAACAGCCACTTTTGTGACTTATGGGGCCTTAACAATATTTTTTTTTTCAAGACAGTGTTTCTCTGTAGCTTTGGAGCCTGTCCAGGATCTAGCTCTTGTAGACCGGGCGGGCCTTGAACTCACAGAGATTCGCCTGCCTCTGCCTCCCTAGTGTTAGGATTAAAGGTGTGTGCCACCACCGCCCGGAATGAAAATATTTCTTTGTATATACATTTATACGGAACTCTATCTAGCTCATGCTTTTATACAGCATCTTTATATCGGGTCTGTGAAGTCATGATGCAAAATGATGAGGAAAATGTGGTGTGATGGTTAATTTTATCTGAAAACAGGTACTGGGCCAATACTGGTTTAACATTCTAGGCTTAAGAGTATCGGATATTTGTTCAAGAGACTAATTTTTTTAACTTTCTTATTATTTATTCTTTGTGTCTTTCACAACATACCTCTCGATCCCATTCATTTCCCGATCCTTTCTTATCCATCCTCTGTCCTTGCAACACTCCTCCCCCAATAAAATAAAATTTAAGAGAAGAAATAAAAAAAGAAAATGGAAAAAGAAAAGAAAAGAAAAATCTTGTCATGGAAGCTGTGGTGTGACACAGCAAATAACTCAGTAAACCTTTTTGTTCAAATTTTTTACTGGCAAGTGTTCATTGCACTATCACTTATCTGACTCAAGGCCTCTGGTTTCTGCTGCACTATTGATGCTAGGCCCTCACTGGTACTCAGCTTGGATACCCTGTTTTTGTCCTGTGTTGTGGAGATCCTACAGTTTTTGGTCTGTAGGACCAGGTCCCTTCACATGCTCCAACAGATCATGGTGTAGACATCTACCCAGGCACAGAACAAGGGTTACGAGTTGGTCCACGCCAATATTCACCCCATCCATGATTTGTGGGAGACTAATATTTTAATATGTATAGGCTGATTGAAAGCATGTTGTCTTCCCAAAAAGGTGTGTGCCCCATCCAGGCTATTGTAGACTATGTACAACAAAACTCTAGACTGCAAAGTAGAGTGAATTCTGCCTGTTTGACATCTAATTGGAAAATTGTCTGCTTTCCATGTCTTTAGATTCTAATTTATTTCAAGGGCCTTGAGTTTACATGCCTTAAGATGAGACTGTACAACTGGTTGTCCAGGCTTTCCACTTAAGTAGTTGTAGGTCTCTGTGCATGCCAGCTTCCAGAACCTGGTGAGCTAATCTACGTGTATTAGCCTGGATTATGTAGGCACTAGAAATGGATCAACATCCATTTTGGTAGCTATTTCTCATACTACCCTATATGATAATTCCCTAAAATAAGCTAATCTCATAAAAATATGTTCAGAATGAACTGTTTAAAACTTGTGGTTTAGGGTGAAATGTCTGCTAAAGGAGCATGTATCTCTCCTAGAACTGTAAGCCACAATTCTTCCTTAAGTTGATTTAGCTAGGCTATTTTATAGCAGCAGCAAAAAGAGGCTAAGACAAATGCCTATTTACATACATTACTACTTTACTTCCCAATGTTTAGTACACAGCTAGTCCACAATAAACAATTGCTAAAAGAATGAATAACCTAAACTATTTCAGAACTATTGTACCTAGCATATTGGTTTAACTTCATTAAACATCTATAAAGGAAACACACAAAGTATTAATCAACTATTTCTATAAGAAAGCCTGCGATGAAGTTGTTGGGGGCACTATGCCTTCCTGAAATGGACAAGCAAGGTAATTCTGAGTTCTGTGTTCAAGCTTCATGTTATCTTCTAATATGCATGTATGTATGTATTAACCTGTAAATGTTGATGATGTACGCAAATCATCAATGCAATATGTTTGTTTCCTTATAAAGTGAGAAAATGGAACATTTTTAAGTATCTTACAAATTAACAACATAAGGCAAAGAAAATACCGAGTAATTATAACATTAGACTGAAAATAATAAAAATTAAAAAATAATTTATTAATTATCAATTCCAGTTTACCTTCAGATATTATACCTATTCAACGCCCTAGTTTATTCTGTTTATTAAAAACAGTTGCATTGAATATTCCACATCTCTCTTACAAACTGCAAAGTGAAGTAAGATATAACTATTAATTCTTTATCACTTTTTAAAATTGCGTATCATGAATGTTAACTTCACTTCTTTATTTTCACAGTGTATTTCTTATTATTAATTTATGATACTGAGAGTTCAATTTACATTATTTTGAATGTGTCACCAAATGACAGTCATAATTTTCTAATATATAAGTTATTATATTCAAGAGATTAAACTGTTTTCTTTCTGTTTTCATACTTGTATCATGAATTAGGTGAAATGAAACCTCTTTGCTTTCTTCTTTGTTAGAAATGTAAATGCTGGCCATCACTTAAGCTTGTTTCCCAGGCTTCTAACAAGTACAGCTACCTTTTAAATGCTTCGATCACAACAGAATTTTTCTAAAAGTGATGTGCAAAATTAACATATCTTCCTTGCACTTCTCTCTGTATTAATTTTATCAGAAAGGTATGATAACAAGGAAGCTATCAAAGGAGGAAGTATAGTGGAAAGTGAAAGCAAATTTTTTTCAGATTTTTCTCTATTAAGGCACAAAGCACACAAACACATACTCAGTGTATTTCAAAACCATAGAAATGATTTTATAAATGTTTTGAAGAACTATTATTTTTATAACTATCTCACTGAAACTAAAGAACAGTACTTACTTAAATTCAGTAAGTCAACTGGGACTAAATTACAAATATACAGAAAAAATATTTATAAATAATTAAAGGTGATACATGATAAGTTGATGCTGGTATATTACAAACTTCAACCAAGTAATGGGTGCAAACACTTTGTAAAATGAACAGAAATGCTGCCAAAGCTATATGTTAAAAGTAAACAAAGGATAGAAGATTATAAACTGCAAAGACAGGAATGGGATTAATCTTTCTAGTGTAAAATATATAGAAGACAGTGTATATCAAAAATTTAGAATGAAAATGACTTGGGCTTATAAACTTGATCATAGGCAATGAATCTAATGGCTTAAAATATTATAGAGTTATGCATAATGATATTATTTTTAAATAATTCCAGTATCTGATTAAAAATAGGAACATAGATATAGCCTTAAAATATCCAAATTTGATATGTTGAAAGTAAAAGCCCCAAACAACCACTAAGACAGATAATAAAATATGTATCAACATAGGAAGTAGCACAGCCTACTTTTAAGATACAAAATTTGCCTCTAAAGTATATAATCTGTAATCTGCAATCTTCAAAATTGCAATCTGATGTTTATATGCACATTCATTTCTCTGTGTGCAAATAAAATTTTTAGAAATAGTTTATAGCAGATAATGTTGACATTGATAAAATTATGTATTTTCCTTCATCATATTTCAGTGTGCTTGTCATTGAAATGCTTTATTGAGGAAAATCTTTTGCAAGAAAAGTGAACGTGGAAGAACTTAACACAAATGATCTTTAAACTGTTCCATAAAAATAGAAATTGGTGGAAAGTCCCAAGCTCATTCTAGAATGCCACTATAACCAGACAAGGATGTGACACAAAGAGAAACTATAGACCAATTTCTCTGATGAACACAGATGCAAATACTATGAGCAAAATCCCTGTCAAAACAAATTAAGAACACGCATAGAAGGTCATAACAAAAACCAGGTTGAGTATTTTCCAAAGATCCAAAGAATAGTTCAACATACACAAAAATATAGGTGCAATATAGAGCCTAAATGTAAGAAATTGATCTTCTCACCAGATGTAGAAGAGAATTATGATAAAGTTTGTCACCATTTCTTGATGAAAGTTTTGAAGGAAGTAGGAATATAAGGAATCGACATCTGTATGTGTGTGTGTGTGTCTATCCATATTTATATAGATATAGATGAACGATATATGATAATAAAACTAAGTAGGAGGAAGTTGGGCAAATTTCTTCTAAAATGGCATGCAAGGGTACCCACAGTCTTCACTTATTGTATATAGTGATTTAAGACATAAGGTGAGCAAGGAGGCAAGAGAAATAAATAAAGGGGATGCAAATAAGTAAGGAAGAAATAAAATTATTCATTGTGGAAGACAATCTGAAAATACTAAGGATTTTACTAGGAAGTTTTTAGTTTGTGTAAACAATTGCAACAAAGCAGAATACAAAAGCTATATATACACCAGGAATTAAGCCAAGAAAAATTAGATATTATCATCATAATATCTTTTAAAAGTCACTTAGAAATAAATCCAAATGAGAAGATGTACGAAAATCATACCAAATACAAATTTTCATAATTGAACACAACTGAAGAATACAATAGAAAGTGTGTGTGTGGAGGGTGACAATGGTCATAGATGGGCAGAATTAGCACTATGGAAACAAGTACCCTACCAAAGGAATTTGTACTTTCAGAACTGTCTCAATTCCTATCAAAGTTCCAATGATCTCTCAGAACTACAAATCACAACTCCTAAGGCATATGAAAACACAAACAAACAAAAATCCAACTTGCTAAAGCAATTCTACACAGAAAAAGGGATGCTGAAGATTCCACAATGCATGCTGTGAAATTATACTAAAGAGCTAAATGTACAAAAAGAGACCTAACACTGCCCTGAAAAGAGAGCCACAGAACACTGTAGTAAAATAGAACTCCTTGCCAAAAAGTCATTTTGCTATAGCCATCTGATTTTTGACAAAAGAGTCAAAAGATGTGTTGTGAAAAGAAAGTGAGCTTCATAAATAGATATTGTATGGAAAATGTGTTATTTTCATGTTGACGATTTTAATTGAATTGCTATTTTTCATCCCTCATTAAATCAATTCAAACTGACTAAATTCTGTAATAGATGGCCCCAAATTCTGAAACTGCACAAGATAAAAATTATAAAAACCCTTGAAAACATAGGCAGAGATAAGGGCTATAAAAGGACTCTACTATCTTGAAAAATAGCCCCAGAACTGACAAATGGGTTTACACGAACATACAAAGAAAGCATACCTTAAAAGAAAGATTTGGGGAAGATGCTTTCCAGCTGTACATCTGACATGGTATTACTATCTAGAATCTACGAAAAACTCAAAATTGTAGACTGAAAGGCTCAAATCATCCAATCAGTAAACGAGTTAATTGAATTAACCTTTCAAAAACAGATATGCAAATGGACAGTAAATGTATTTTTTTAAAGTTCAACATCATCAGTTTTTAGAGTAATGTAATCTAAAATTACACTGAGATTCCATCTCTTCCAAGAACAGTTGTCACTAATAAAGTAAATCCTCTCAAAAAAGGGAAAAACAGAACATTTATTAACTGCTGGTGGCAATTTGAATAGGTACACCACCTGTGAATTCATTATGGCTAGCACTTAAGAAAATTAATCATAAAATGAACATATGACCCAACTATACCACTCTTAGGTACATGCTCAAAAAGACTCTAGATCAGCACACTGCAAAGACATTTGCATATTCACATATATTTACAGAATTATTCATAGGAACCAAAATGCAGATCTAGTCTAGATTTCCATTAGCGGAGAATGGGTAGAGGAATATGGTGTGTGTGTATATGCATGCATGTGTATTTGTGTGTTTATGTGTGCATGCAGGCATGTGTGTGTGTGTGTGTGTGTGTGTGTGTGAGAGAGAGAGAGAGAGAGAGAGAGAGATTTTATTCAACGGCAAGGAAAAATGAAATTATTTCATTTGTAGGAAAATACAAGAGAATATCATGTTAAGAAAAATAAGTGAAATTCTCAAAAACAAATATTATTTTTTTCTCTCACACGTGAAATCTAATTTGAATATATGCACATGAATAATTTGAATTCGTTTGTTTTCTGTTGCTGTGATAAACACCATGACTAAAAACAAATTGGTTCAGGAAAGGGTGTATTTGGCTAACAGTTTATTAGAGATTACAGGTCGATCATCCAGGGAGATAAAGGCCAGAGGAATTCAGGTACATACTTGAACAGAAACCACAGAGAAAACTGATCATGTTTTCAGTCAGGTTGACAATAAAGTTATTGATCACGCTGATGAGCACACATAAACGCACATGCATAAGAAAGTAAAAGAATCATGTGTGGAAATAGTCAATGGTAGAGAAGATGGGAGAGGAGAGAGTAATGAGAGGAAAATGAGATTTCTCTTTTTGGCCTCTTGAGCAGAATTTGGGTTTAAATAAATGTTTGGGGAACAAGATAGGTTGTGGAGGGAAGGAGCGGGAGGAGAGTGGGGTGTGTAAAAATGGCTTAATGTAACAAATTATTGTACATAACAGTTAAAAACTAAAATCTATAAAAAACAGGAAGAAGATTATTCTATACAGTTTTAATCTTTCCTCATTTAATGTCCTTTATTTTTATATTTTTATAGTGGAAAGTTTTACTATTAGATATTGTAGTGAATTTTACATTTTTAAATGTATGGCTACTTAGGAATGTGAATGGCTTTAGTATTCAAGGAATTTAACTGAATTTATTTACCCATTTTCCCTTTTTACACCAGACCACATGATAACCAGTTATTAATAATACTGACATTATCATAAGGGAAGAACTTTGTAAAAGTGCTTATGAGGGAAAGTACAATCTGAGACTTTTAAAAACCACTTAACCAACTTAACTTTTGATAATGATTACCTATAAGATAAAAGCTTTAAAAAAAGAAGGTTGGGGAGATATGGTGTTTTAACATTTTCATCTCATGAGACTTTAGTATGCTAGAAAAGAAAGAGAAAGGGGATGCTTTTGGACTGAAATTTCATTTACAGTCACTGAGAAGTGTCTACACAATTCACCACACAAAGGAAGGCTACTTTCCAAACAAAGTAAGTTCCAATTGAAATTTCCTTCTAGTGGATCTAATTTTATTAACAGATATCAGATGAAGAGAATGCATTTATTATTCCATCCTCCCTATGAAAAGCAAAATCATCTATATCTTTCTGGAGAAAATGGCTAACATTTTTAAGAGAAAGAATGCTATTTTGGCAGGTTGGTTTTGGTATTGTGTAACTGCCAGAAGATCACAAGTAAGCACACATACACACTAGCACAGAATAGAGGGAGAGAGAGCGTCAACTTAACACATCAAGTGTGGAAATACAGAAACAAATATCTCCTTGCCAGAAAATGTAAACCCCTACCTTAAATAAAAGATCGAGACAAGAAAACAAGCAAGCAAAGTACCAATAAAAGCTTCATAGAAAAATCCAAAAATTCCAAAGAATTTGTCATACATTTCTATAAATCCTATATAAACAATAAATGATTTTATTTACTATGAAACAACGCTGACAATCTTACATTTTTCAAGAATATATCTGAAGAGCTTGAGAAATGTTACTTCCTCTTCAAACTTAAACAATTTAAAATTAAGGTAAAATGTATCTTCTCTGCACTGAGTAGTCTATGTGGCTCAGAGCTCCGGGCCACAAGAGAAACACTGGACACTTCTTGCCAGTTTCTTAGATATTCTGTTTAACAGATGGAGCTATGACAAAATATTAAAAGCAGAGGCAGACAAATCTATGGTCAATGTATGTAGCACACAAAGATTAGCCTTTGCTTCTGGAAACCTAGAGAAACACATCTCAAAGTAAGACAAAGAAAAAGTGGCAGGACCTTTTCATTTTACAGACTAGCCACTTTTTGAGGACAGAGTCAATTTGTTTTGGGGGTTCACAATACGATACCCCAGTGTACAGTCCCTTGTCATAGGGGACATTTTGAACAGCAGGGAAGAAGCCCAAAAGTTTTCCTATAATCTTCCTCCTCCTAGAGGGGTGGGCGTATAGAAAGTGCCTCTTTCTGCAACCCAGTCTTTAAACCTGAACTAATGATCACACTTTGTCAACCTTTTGAGTAAGAGCTGAAGAAACAGAAAATTTGACCCTCCTTGTGCTAGCCCTCAAACATCCTCTTCTAGAAAGAACATCAACCTAGATTTGTAGGTGGTGGTATGGGAAAATAATGATCAAATACATTGTATGAAGTTCTCAGATAATGATTTAGAACATACACAATTGACAGCCTTTTCTAGAAGAGGTCATGGTTTAAGGCTTGTTTCCCAACCTTTGGTGCTATTGGAAGTGAGGCAGCTTTGTGGAGGCAGGACTTAATGGAAGGATTTAGGTTCCCTTGAGCCAGCTCTTGAAAGGAATGTATAGAATTCTGGTAGATCCTATCCTCCCCCCCCCTTGTTTTCCCAGTCATTCAGGTAGCACACTCACTGTGCAACCTCTATTGTAATGTATAATCTCACCACTTCAACAATGAGGCCAAGGGATGTTGAGGTATTCTTTTGTAGTAATGGGAATCTGATACCAAGCAACCAATAAAAATAGTGTAGTAGAAAGATAAGGAGAAACTCCAGCCACATCTTCTATGGATCCAAACTCATTTCTGTAGGCTTGGCCATTCTTCCTTGAGTTTTTCAGAAAGAATAGCTTTCCTGTCATTTGCATCTTTTTTTTTTTTTAAAGAAAGCTGTTATGCCCAAATACGCAGGGTCTCCACAAGAGCCAACAAAGGAAACCAAGTCTCATAAATAAAAGCAAAGAGTCTTTATTTTAATCAAGATTGCAAACTCAGTCTCTACTCATGCCCAAAGTATTGGAATATCCGGAGAGCCTCGATCTCAATTAGAATAGGGTTTTTATAGTAGTAAAGGTAGGGGTAAGGGGTTTCTGAGGTTTAGGGCCCCTGATTGGCTGACATTTGTCTGGGGTGTCCTATTGAGGTACACTGGCAGGTGTCTTTGTCTACAGCTCTTGGAATGCCAGGCATTTCCTTTGAATGGTCTGCTCTTGGGTAGGGGTCAGGCAATCTTCCCCTATGGTTCCTATTGCAGCCAGGCATTGTCTCAGGGTAAACCTTTAAGACTTCCAACTCCATTTAAATTCATCGATGGCCAGAGTCCCAGGTGGTAATGGTTGGAAGTAAAGAGCTCCCTTTGGGTGACCTGCCAGATTTAGCTTATCATGGCTGGCCCTTGATAAAGTATTTTTTTTTCATTATACATACAAATCCAAGTTCCTACTCCCTCTCCTCCTCCTATTTCCTCCACATACCTCCCACCCCATCCCATCCACTCTCCTTCTTTCTTCCCAAGGTCCATAAAACTTAAATGAATTTGTTATGTATTTCTTCTGCTAATTAGTCTGTGGCCGCTTTTGTTTCAGTCCTAGGCAGAAGAGATCCTAGGAGGGTTGAGAAAACGTTTCCCTTTCTGTGGCCATTTTCCTTCAACTTTATCCTTAGTGCCCTGAACAACGTGAAAGGTTTTCAAGCAATGAATGGCAGAATGGAGAAGACACAAGACAGAGACGTCTTTATAAGACATAGCCATGACAAGCTATATATTATATATATATATATATAAATAATAGAGGCCTGAGTCTCAGTAGCTTATGTTGAGGCAATACCTGGTTGCAGGAAGTACGACAAACTGAGATTACCCAGCACCACCCAGGAACAGACCATCTCTAGGAAATTTCTAACGTTCCTTGCAGATAGGATCACCTGCCAGCATACATTCACCAGGAAACCTGTAGACAAATGTCAGCCAATCAGAGCTCCTGAACCTTAGAAATCCCTCACCCCTTCCTTTACTACTATAGAAACCAAACTCTAATTGAGCTCAGGGCTCTCCAATCCATTGGACACATGGAGAGACCGAGTTTGCAAACTTATATAAAATAAAGGCTCTTTGCTTTTACATATGGGGTTCAATTTTTACATATGGGGTTGGGTTTCTTTTGGGGCGGAGGGGGCTTTTCGGATCTAGGTATAACAATCTTAAAATCAGTTCAGAGTACTTATTGCCAAAACTCTCCGGAAAGCCCCTGCTTGACCAGACACCTCCGGGTCTGCTTTGGAACCACTTTCTCCTTCTCAATTCTTGTTTAGGGGCAAGTTCTCACATGCCACAGGACTCTCTTCCTGGTGACAAACCTGACCTTTATTAATTCAGGTCTGCTCAATCTCCACCACTGATCTGTCACTTTGGACACCTTGTCACACTGATTCTGCAGAGAGAATGCTGAGCAGTTCATGGGCCGTCACACTGATTTATTTAATACCACCAAGAAAATAATAATAGTAATAATAATAAAATAATCCAGGACCAACTTCACTCCTTTTCTATATTTAAACACAGGCTAAATTGAAGTTGCACAGATGATCACTCATGTGGCCCCAAGAGTTCTCAAGATGAATACCAGACTCTCTATGGGAATAGTTATACTATTCATGTGCTTTTATAAATTGGTTTTCATGAGTAAATTTCCTGGTTTGCCCTTTTTGGCTGAAATATGTCCCTTGTTGCAGGAAAATGCAATAAAGCAATGCAGTGTGTGTGTGTGTGTGTGTGTGTGTGTGTGTGTGTGTGTTTATAAACTGTGGAAAGTTGAAAAGGTTACACGCTGTGTGTGAGGTTTCTATTCTCAGAGTATATATACACATTCTACGGGGGGAAAAAAGCCAAAGAAAATCAGCATGATTTAACAGATCCCCGTGTCTCTGTTATCCCCACACAGGAGTTTTCTGGCAAAGAATGCATAAAAGTAACTCTGCAGAGCGACAGCAGTTCATTTGGATAAATTTCTATTGGCAATCATGACCCTAAGTCTTTTCAATGCGGAAAACTGAAAATGATAGGCATGCACCCTTTGAGAGTTAGTTATTACACTCCAGCACGGGGGCTCAGAGCTGCTTAACCAGCTAAGTCAACTGCAACCCACTGGCATTTAGTTAACATGGGTGTGATGTTTTGCCGTCCCTCTAACAAGTTTAGTTACAGTACTGTTTTTTTATAAAACAGACATCTATCACTGATTTTACTATCATTGGGCGAAGGAGTCCTCAGTGTTTTATTATGATGGCAATGTATGATTTCAAATGCGTAAAAGTTAGTTACTTTTGGTAAAAGTTGGCCACAGAGCAGATTGAGAAAGTCAAATGTAAAAACTTTCTTATACAGGGCTTCTTATATACTGGGTTTGTGATTTATTATATCATCAAACTTGAGTGAAAAAAGGGACTGACAATATTTTCTTCTCATAGATGAAAGTATCTATTATATCTATTGTCTACACGACAGAGAAGCTATGAATGGTTCAAATTGCACAGTTAGTAAAAGGCCGGCCCCAAATCTGACTTCTTAGTAAGCTGTATTGCTTCCCTTATTTTGTCAGTATGTATAAGGGTAGTCTTGAGTTAGATCTGTACATAAAAGAGGGAGGTCAAAAATCTAATGGATCTCACATTTGTTAATATAATTTTTAAAAATATTTCTCTAAGTCATTGAGCAAAACCTTGCTATGTAAAAAAAAGATTATTTAAAAACACAACTCTTTGAACTATAAAAGAAAATGTTCTGCTTTCTTAAAATTATTCTTATTACAAATAAGTGTGCATGTGAATACGTGAGCATGAGTATAGATGCCCATGAGGGCCACAGATCAGGCAGAAGCTGGTGTCACAGAGCAAGACACCTGCTGTGATGCTAGAAACAGAATTCTGAGCCACTGAAAGCCAGAGAGTTCTCTCACCTGCAGATTCATTTATCCAGTCACTCAACTATTGCAAATCAACCATTGCAATCAATGCAAAAAGAAATGAGAAAAAAGAAACATTGTTTGTTTGTTTTGAGTTACTCTTCAGAAAAGTGGTCACCAGCAGAGGTAGCAAGGAAGATTTGCAAGCAACTAAGGTAAAATATTCAAATTTTAAAGAGGGGTGATAAAGGTCCCCCCCCCTCTCTCTCTCTCTCTCTCTCTCTCTCTCTCTCTCTCTCTTTCTCTCTCTTCCTGTTTGTGTGTGTATGTGTGTGGGTGTATGTATGTGTGTATGCATACTACTTTCCTCCTCCTCCAGTTCTACATATGGGACAAAGAAATTTAGTATGGAAATATCCATGAGATGCTGGTTACAGTCATACCATGTGCCAGACACTGCAATAGAAAGAATTCTGCAATCTTTTCATCAGTTTTCCTTGCTTCCTTGTCCTAGGCAAAAGTTAGTCTGCTAACTACATAAGCGGTAAAAGCTTGACACACAGACCCTGATTCAGAGAATAAATATTTGTGCAAAGGCAACTGGGCATTAAACAATAGAAACCTGGCCCAGCATGGTGGTGGCAGATAATTATGATAGAATTACATGGAGAAGACAATTATTTCAAGTAGGGGAAGACCCACCACCAGTCATGAGGACCCTGGGACATGATAGATTATTTCTACTTCAGTACCGGAAACTGAAACTCACAGCCTTTTCCAAGAGATGTGTCTGCTTTGGAAGAACTGAGCAGAATGCTTTTTCTGGAAACAATTTCTGTACATTATCTTTTTAAAAAGCTTAAATATTTAACACCCTTGCATGCTTAAAATGATTGGGTTATACTAGAATAACTAATGCTTAACAGTGTCAACCTAATTTAAATTTTTTTGAAACTACAACCTTTGTTTGAGGCTAGAAAAGCATGGGACATACTTCTGGGAACTCTCCTCTAGCTAGATACAATAATAGACACACTTTAAGTGTCTTTGTCTGTCTGCCCACAATATGTGTAAGCAGAAAATCAGTCATCAAGTTGTCTAAGAAATCTCTAAATATCTTAAAAAATAAGAATTGTAGAACATTCCTCATTTTGTGAGATTCCCAAAGTCAAGGAAGCTTCCAGAAATTTCTTGCCATTGTTAAAAACAAACAAAACAAAGAGATCAACAACTCCAATTCTTGTGCCTTCTTTCTTTCTGATAACCATTCATTATATTTTTATTATAGTGTGCGACAGGATAAGAAATAAGAATTTTCGTTAAGTAATTTATAAGAGCTGTCCATATATCACAAAGCCAGAGGTCCTGCCCTCAGCTCTTTATTCCCAGCTCTTTAGTATGCATCTGCACATGACATTAATAATAATATCTAATTAATGGATGCCTATCCATTTTGTTGAAGGAAGCTTCATGGCTCACTTCCAGAATCTCAGGAGTACCCTTGTAGAATACTGAAAACTCAGCTCAATTTTTCATTGCCAAAGTCAGAGATGTTGGCAGCACCGTAGTACTGTACTCACTTGAAGTTTCACATGAGAAATTTCTCACCAAAGCAGAAACAAGGAAGAATCATTTGGAATACATATACAAATAAATTTAAGAAATTACCCCTAACTCTGAATTCTGGGAAATCATTGAAAAATACTTTAATCCATACTAAATAAATGCATTGTCAAACTTTTCAGCCAGTCTTGGTGATACTTTCTCGAGACAGTATAATAAGATGTTAATATTAATATTGTTCATTGGAAAAGATGAGGGACATAATGAATTCACGTGGAAGCAATTGGCGTTACTTGAGGAGGAGATGTGAATCTATCGTGTCATAGTCCCAGAAAGATGTAATTGTATTTCCATTAAAGAACCACTTGGATTATTCTTACAAAATAAGCAGAAAACAAACAATGCTTTCATTTATAATAAATAAAATCTGATTTTTATTTTAAGTTTGTAGTCGTTTAATTTTGTGGGTATATATTTGTTTGCGTGTGCATGTGTATGTCAGTACAGATGCCATAGGGGTCAGAGGGGAACGCGGATTTTGCTTTCCACCCTGAAAGCACATTTTTTTTGTTGTTGTTGTTTGCTCCAGTTTAGACCAGTTTACTAGGCTCATGAGCTTCAGAGGTTTGCTCCTGTCTCTGACTCCCATTTTACATTACAGTTTTTGGAAACAAAACATGTTATGATGCTCAGCTGTATGTGGTTTTGAAGAGTTAAAGTCAGAGGCTTCCACTTGTGTGACAAGCACTTTACCCACCAGGTCATATCAATCAGCTCCTGATTTAAAATAATAATAAAGGTCTTAGGTTCAATTTTTATACCCTGCAATGTGAAGTTTAATTAACTATGCTTTTTAAAGTAGAGCTGTTTTACACATTAATGGTGATATATTTTAAAGGCAATTTATTTTGACTCAGACAGAGCCCATTTAGTTTAAATAGTTAGGAATATCGAGATCCACAGAGTATCGACAGCCAAACAATCCTTTTATTCTAATAGTTGCTGAATGTGCTGAGAGCTAAAATTTATTTTATGCAAACTTACATAATATTTTGCTTCGGCAATGATGAGACAAATGACTTGATCTGTATTGAAAAAGTAGGCTCGTGTATTTTACAGTCAAGTACATATTAGGTATGGAATTTTATAACAAGCAAAATCATTAATAACTACATATGTAAAAACGAAATAATAATCCTGCAATTCATATGAGTAACCTGGGCCCCAGTGAAATTGTATGACATGTTTAATGACACAATGCGTGTAAATTGCAGAAGCTGCCTTCATCTGGGGTCTCTTGACTTTCATTCATTATGACCCCATATACACTATCTTTTCTTGATTCTGGACAGCTGCAAGACACTGTAAATTATAAACAAATGCTTTCAAAAACACATCTTATCTGCCAAATGTTCTACAATCAGAAAATAGGCCTACATCAACAAATTGGCGCCAATGTGGCCAACTAAATCCGCTTAAAACCTGAAAGAATTTGGGAAGGAATTCTAGACACAAAGGAATAGCGTTTAACACAGCTTCTTGCTCTGTTTGCTGGCAGCATCCCACAGCTTCTTTAAGAGAGGTCTTCCTGATTCAGCGGTAGCAAAAACAAAAACAAAAAAGTCATGGTTTCAAAAAAGCAGCTTCCTGGTCCATGCTACAAGCAAAAACTCTGTCTTTTCCATGAGGCTGAACACTTAAATTGAGTTTGAGGGCAGTGTGCTGCAAATTACTTTGTGGCAGCATGGGCCAACTGGTTACCAGAGTTGAGGTGGTGAGCATGACTCATAACCAGAAGTCTCAAAGGCAGTGAATTTACTTCCAACATGTTGGACTGGGCAGAGCAAGCAGGGAGTGCCACAGAGTTGGTCCTAGCCATGCCTACTTGACATTTTTTTAAAAAAGCATCTCTGGTCAGAAAATAATTACAGATACACAATAAAGACAGATTCAGATTTAAAAAAGACCTCTAAATTTGTCATAGTATTGGATAGATGTACATAAACTTGAGAGAGAGAAGAAAAAGAATATAGACAGATATAAAAAGAAGTAAATGGTTTTAAAAATTAAAAAATCTTTAAAGAGCCATAGATTAAAGCGACAAATAAAAATATAAGCCACGTAAAATAAATGGAAAATACACAGAGAGTCTGGATGATGTATATTGTTGTTGTTTTTTAATTATGTTGACTTTGAACAAGCTAAGTTCAGAGAGACATTTCACTGTATGGCTTCTAAGCTAAACCAACATATATATTTTAAAGTTATTTTACTTCAATATATTTATATGTTGCTTTGGAAAAGAGGTTCTATTTTGTTTTCACTGAGGATGAGAAACTGTGGATTCCTTCCAGACTAATGTGGTTTGATCAAACAAGAACCCTTGGAACAATGGCCCAAATGGTCCAACATTCGTGACAGCTTCAGGACTACTGGCAGAGATGGACCTACCTACCACACAGGATACCACATGACAGACCTGATTAACAAAACCCCAAATCAGCAGGAAGTAATCTAGACAAAAATGCCCAAATTCCCTAAATGATTGTTTATAAATGTTTGCATTTAAAGGGGGATCTTATATACTTTGCATTGGTATGGATCTTGGTCTATTGATATAAATTTTAGGTCAATTTTGTTATATTTATATTTCTGCTCTTGATTAATGTAGAAGGGAGCAGCAGACTGCATTCCTGCCGCCAGACTCCCGGCCACCTAGCTAGCTTATGCCCTGAAATAACAACACATAAATTTTATTCATTTAAACACTGCTTGGCCCATTAGCACTAGCCTCTTACTGGCTAACTCTCACATGTTAATTAACCCATATTTTGTAATCTGTGTAGCACCACAAGGTGGTGTCTTACCATGAAGATTCTAGTGTATGCCCATCTTGGGCTGGAGCTTCATCACATCTGACCTGGAGAGGAGAGGCATGGCGTCTGCCTAACTTCCCTTCTTCTCAGCATTCTGTTCTGTCTATTCTACCTACCTAATTTTCTGACCTATCAGGCCAAGCAGTTTTCTTTATTGATTACCAATGAAACAACAGATTGACAAATGACCTCCCACATCAGACTAAGGTATTGTGTTTGTGAAGATTATTTAAAATGTAATGTAATATTTAACTAAGAAATATAGGTTAATATATAATCATCTGTAATAATCAAGCTTGTAGTCATGTTATGTTTTCCAAATGTACAGAGATATATTTTAAATGGATAGTTATTTTTTAAGTCTTTGAAAGATTTAAAGGATATAACATTTAAAATGTTTTAAGGACTTAAAACTTTTCATGACAATGAGACACATCTGTTCCTGGCAGCACCAATCTTCTTCAAGAGGATGATGGGCATCGAAGAGGCTCCTTATGGAGTTTGTTAGCCATTTGGGCATGAAACTGCTCTTACCTGGACTACTTGATAGTATGCTATATGAACTGGACATGCAGGACTCACAGAAAAATGACTGCTGAACTTGCTTAAAAGTGAGACTGTCCTTCAGGGTTCCTGCTTCATAAAAGAGTCTGAAAAGACATTCTGTAGGGCACAGAAGAAAGTGACTGACAAACTGCCAATATAGGCAGAAATGTCTTGGAAATTTCCTGCTTCATGGGAAAGTCTGCCAGATACTATGGGCCTGCAGGCTGAAGATGGATGCTCCAATGATGCAGAAGAACTTTTGGTGACTGTCTAGGCAGCAAGATGTCTCTGTCAATTCTAGAGTTTTGAATGTTGCTTACAATGCACTTGCTTCCTGTTAACTTAGGTAATATTATATCCTTTTGGGGGTCTTTGATAGAGTCTAAGAATAGATTTCTGTAATTATAGTTTTTCTTAGTTATGATAAAAGTAGATATAAATATTGTAAGTATAATTCCTGCTTGATTCTTGTTCTGATATATGTAATTTTATTATGTTGAAGTTAAAACCTTCTTTTTTATTTACACAGGAAAGGGGAGATGATGGGGGGAAATCCTTTTGTATCTGTGTTGCTTTTTTTGGTTAAATGAATAAAGAAGGTGTTTTGGCCCTTGGTAGGGCAGAGTAAAGCTAGGTGGGAAAACTAAACTGAATGCTGGGAGAAAGAAGGTGGAGTCAGTGATATGTCATGTAGCCTCCAGAGGAAACACATGCACTAGAACCTTTCCGGTAAACCACAAGCCTTGTGATAAACTATAAAATAATGGAAGACAGGCAGTGGTGGCCTTTATTCTCAGGTCTCAGGAGGCAGGGGCAGTTGGATCTTTGTGAGTTTGAGGCCAACCTGGTCTATAAGAGCTAGTTCTAGGACAGGCTTCAAAGCTACATAGAACCCCTGTCTCAAAAAACCAAAATAATAATAATATTAATAATAATAATGGAAATGGGTTTATTTGAGATATAAGAGCTAGCTAGAATAACTCTCAAGCTATTGTCCAAACAGTATTGCAACTAATACAAATTTCTGTGTGGTTATTTCGAGTCTTGGTGGCCAGGAAAGAACAAGCAGCCTCAGTCAACCACTCTAGATTTTATAAGAAGACTGGAATTATATCATGGCTCTCATTCATGCCAGATGTGTATGGAACCTCAGTGTCCCATGCATAATTTAGAACACTGGGCTACAGAGAGATCAGTAATCTCTATTTGAACATTCAGGAGGAATTTTAAGGTGATATAGCACCCATCTGAGTCAACAGTGTTCTGCTCCAACTGTAATTACCAAACATTGTACAAGGCATAACATTCTGGCTGCTCCCTGAAAACACCTGCACCCCTGACATCGCCCTCTCTGTCAGTCTCATCATTGTACATTACAGTGTATGGAAGGGAGGAAAGCTTGAAGTTAAACCAGGCCCTGACACTTCGTTAGATTTCATGCAACCAAAGAGCACAGAGAACTTCTTAGCAGGTATTGTCAAGGCTAGAGGGTCCTGGCATCTGATGACACTGATTTTGGAAACTTTCATGGATGTAAACTCAGGGAGGTAGAGTGGGGGTGCGGCTGGGGAGGGGGACAAGTGACAATAAAAGGCAGCTAAGTGGTTTCTAACTCCCAAGGGTGGGAAACTTCAATGCTGTATTTCTTTAGGCAAAATGTGCCTTTGTTCTTCAAAAGCCTTCTAACTGAGCCTTTTAGTTATGCAAATATGGAGCAGATCCTCTCTTTGGAAATGGAGACAGGTCTCTAAAGCTTGCACACTGCTTCAAGAGGATGTGAAAGTTGTTTGTTTGGGTTCTGTATGGGAGAAAATGTCTCATCAAGGAGATTGCTGATCTCTTCCTCTGAGTCTAGAGACCAGTGAGAAAGGTGCTCAAAACAATGGACAAAAAGAGTTTTCCCACTCCCTTTGGATGTGGGAAATGCAGTGTGTACCTCTATCCAAACTGAGCCACACTCATGAAAGTGGTGTGTGTGTGTGTGTGTGTGTGTGTGTGTGTGTGTGTGCACGTCAGAGAGAGAGAGAGAGAGAGAGAGAGAGAGAGAGAGAGAGAGAGAGAGAGAGAGAGAGAGAGAGAGAGAACACCTTGATACATTGTGGCATTTCTTTCAAAACTCCGTTTTCCAAAATTTTTGCTCTTTTCTTTTCTTTTCTTTCTTTCTTTCTTTCTTTCTTTCTTTCTTTCTTTCTTTCTTCCTTCTCTCCTTCCTTCTTTCTTTCCCTTCTGTCTCCCCCCTTTCCTTCCTTTCTTAGATGTTGATACCATCTTTCTTTATTTCAACATTTACATGTGATACATGTCAGTCTATTCACTTGAAATTCTGAGGGAACTAAAGCACTTATTTCTTTGTGGCACAATAGGACACTAAGGCATAGGGTCTCCCAGTGTAATTCAGGTTGGACTGAAACTTAAGATCATCCTGTCTCTGTCATTACGGTACTGGAATTACATGTGTGTGTTTCCATGCCTATTTTCTATGCACTGATTCTGGTCACTCCCATCTCAGTGGTCCTTTATTGACAATCTTGAGACTATCTGAATGAAGGCTCCTATACTTTATCAGGATAAATCTGAACACTTAAGTTGGTTCTGCTCCCCTACCCATCTCTCTCATTACACTAATTCAGTAGGCTGCAACATGACCCTAAGAAGACTAGTGTCTTACATTATGCCTTATCCTGAAAGTCAGAATTGATTTCACAGTTCCCTCAGGAAGGCCATATATGTGCTCAAACTTACAGACTTCCTTTCAGCTTAGTATCTGTTTAATTTTCTTTAGTTTTTCCTTTGGAGATGTGTCTCACAGTCCCAACAGAATGACATCAATCTGTGAAAATTTCTGTGCTTTTGCTGTACGGTGGGACTATCTGAATATCTGCTTTCACATACGACTAAGAAGCCTGATGTGTTCCTGTTTGGGAAAACTTAGACCTTCTTCCTGTCAGACACATATATAGTTACAGTGCACCAACAATGGATGAAGACTGCTGATCTGTGTAAGTTCTTGCTTACTGCCCTAATGCGAGCTCTTTACCTTGGCCTGCTTATCCACCTAGCTGCCAACCCCTTCCCTTCTGCAGCCAAGGAACTCACATGACCAAACCTGTTATCAAGACCAGGTACTTTAAAAACTTGGAAAGAATGGAAAGAATGGGCATGACGTTCATGTTTTTAAACCAAGCCCTAGCACTTGATAGGGAGAGAGAAGAGGATCTCTGTGTTTGAGGCCAGCCTCGCTTACATAGCAAGTTCCAGAAAACCTGCCTAGAAGGGGTTATCTAGTGGAAGAGTTCAGCAACCTGTCTCAGAGAGCACCCCTAGTAAGGCGTGTTGCTCACCTTGAACTGATTTACTTTTGCTTTGCAGAATTCCTGCCCCTCTAAGTACTGTCCCTAGTAGTCTTCATAAGGTTCATCTGCATTTGCACAGGACACATTTCTGAGCCTGATTCAGAATGGTGGACCTATTTCTGTCTCTTTTCCTGTCTTTCTTAAAAATTTTGCCCAGAGCCTAAATATACCTTTCAAGGCTATAACTGATGTCTTCCCTTCCTTGCTCCTCACTGCAGCTACCTGTCCCAGTAGCTGCCCTCCATTGTTTTTTACCTCAAGCAATAAGGCTTTTGTTTTTTCTCTGCTTTTACCTTCCCTTTCAGGTAGCAATAGGATTTACAGTTTGCTTGCCCTGAGGTTTTCCTTTCAGATTCTGACACATCCTCATACTTCCATCTGAGTCCATTTCTTGTCCTTGAGTGTCCATCTGTGTTCTCTTTAAATTATTTGCTGTGTGAAAGTAAGAATTCCAAAAGGGGACCCTGATATCCCAGGCATCCTATGATGCCACTGCTGGGAGTTTCCAAGATTTCCCATAATATTTCTTTCCCCTCTTATGATACAGGAGAAAATAAACAGATAAAGCAGGTATAATCTCTCTCACCTACATTTTGTAGCCACACAGAACAATTAACTACATCCTAATATGCCATCCAGTTTTCAGGGGTCACATGACTCCGTGCCCTGAAAACACCAAGGTAAGAAAAATGTCAGTTTTCACAAATAAACTTTCTAATCTCGGAAATGAGGATTGCCATTGAAATTAAAATAAAGAAACCACCACCCTGGGAAGGAAGTAGGAACACAGAAGGGGACGTAAAGAGTTTAAATATGACAGAAAACTGCAAAAAAAAAAAAAGAGTCTATCTTATCTTATGCCAAGGGGTGGGGGGAGACAAAGTTGTAATTACCCAGTTAGATAAAAAGCTGTTGAATTTGTAGCAATGGAAATATTAAGACAAATTAAATACCAAGCTTATCTCTGCTCTGTGCTATCAATATTTTATACTAAACATCTGTTCCTTGTATCTCATCTCAGAAATGCTTCTACACTTTATCAGCTCAAGCACAGCTTTTCAAAGCAAATTAAGCTAAACCGTTTGCACTTAATCACCAATTGATCGCAACATGCAGAATGCCACATATTGATCGGTAAGAGCCCCATTTTTCCCAATTCAGAAAAGCATATTGGAGGAAGCACTTGATTTACAATCGGAGTAAACTGGCGAGGCTTACACTTTTGACATGTTTTAAGTAGGAAGTATTTCAGTGATTAAGCAGATGAAACAACATGCATTTCCAACGAGAGGTGAAAAATAGGCGACTTCCAGATTTTAGTAGAGTCTTAGAGCTACGGGAGACCTGAGAGACCCTCTCAGTTTCATGAAAGCTCCCTGGGGAATGCCATAGAGAAACAGGGAAAGATTCTAGTCTGTTCTTCCTTAAAAGCATTTTGTCATGATTATGGAACATATTTGAAAATTAGCAATATGGAAACAATCATTCTTGCTGGAATTTGATCAAGGGCTGTTACTCTGAGCTTGTTGGGCTTTGGGTAGATGGACCATCAATCTCTGTGTTAGTTTTTGAGTTGTGCATGACTATCTGCAGGGCTTGGGCAGTTCATGAGAAGGGGTGTATTGTGTCCATGGAGTACACTAGTACCCAAGCCACTCCAGATGCTTCCTGCTGCCTGGTCCACATACAGAAACACTGATACAAAGTGAAAATTGATGTTTTGTTTATCATGGCATGTGTGGCCCAAACGAAGGTGACTGTCTGTTTGGATCTGGTCTCTTACCATCAGTTTTAAAGCCCTTGTCCTATCCTCTCAATGTAGAAAAAAAAAAATGAATGAGGAACAAGAGTAAGGATGTAACAGCTGTTTCTGGACTTTGCTTTCCAGACTACAGTGACAAAAGTTCTCTCTCTGTCTGAGACTGCTTTGAATGGGCACTTGAAAGCCCCAGGAATGTCCTCAGCTCAGGACAAACTGGACCAGTTTCTAACCTATTCCCCAATTCAGGACAATGCTTTCATAATAAGAAAAAAAAAAAAAAAGCAACAACAACCAAACCCTACTCTTTGACTGTGGTTTTTACTTTTGTTTTATAAGAACACAGAATGAACCTTTAGGTATTAGCTGTGTGTGGTGACAGGGAAGACTATGTCTCTATGGTGTCTGCTAGTCTTATCTACCGGGATACTCTTCCCCAAGCTAAAGACAAGACTAAGTGAGGGTCAGATGAATTGCACATCTCTGTTGCAGAAATTTTACCTCCCTGACCTCTTTTGCAAGGGAATAATTTTCTTAAGAAAATCACATAGGAAGAGACGATTTGTATTTACTTTGGTTATGTATTTATTATGCTTTTTTTTAAATAAATCCATCTAAAATACAACTTGAGTAAAACCCAACTTTGATTTGTTTTGCACACATGGTGCGCTGTTCAATTAAAATGCCTGTCGTTCAGCAAGTTCATGTGTAAGCCAGCTTGAGGCATTACACAAATCCCACAGGAAGACCTCAGGGGAAAAGAAAGCGAGGGAGAGGGAGCAAGCCTTTGGAACTGTGAGGTTACAGATCTATTACTCATTTTACTCTGAGACCCAGGGACTCTATCTGTGCTCAGAGTTCCAACCAACTTCAAAGGGAGACTTGTGATCACAGAAACTGGAGGGAATAATGGAACAAGAATGAAATTGGCCCTGTGTGAATTAGATTGCAAAGGCAGGAACGGAACTTCATTTACCTAAGGAGCCAATGTTTAAATTAAAACCTTTGTACACCCTTTGTCATTTGCTAAGCATCCAGGTTTGATAGTGATGACGATCCCAAAGAAACTTGCAGAAATTTTGGTGGGATAAGACAAAAGTGAGGGCCTTTCCCTTTGCTCTTTTCAAGGGATTCATTTCATATGCACTTACATTTCTATCTCCTTTCCCCTTCTCCCCCACCTCCACCTCCAAGTGAGCATAGAAATGACAATTAGAGGATTTTTTTTTTCTTTTTGGCCCTGAGGGAATTTAGGGAGAGACTTTAGTATTTTTCTCTTTGAAAAATAAAGCCTGACTTTGAAGATAGGATCTCTGAAATGCGGCCTTGCAAATGTCCTTTGATGAATCAGTCTGTGTGAAGGAAAAGGGAAGGGAGAGAAGGGGGCAGCAGCCTGATTGCAGCTAACACACCTCTCGATGCCCTTTTAATCTTCTCAGATGGCCGCGGATAATCAAGAGGTCAATCATGAATCCATCAAGGGGTCCTTGTCTCAAGGCAGTTTCCAAACTGTAAAAGCTCCCTGCCACAATAAGTCATTTAAATCATCTGGCTAGAGAAGGCTGAGCATGGGACAGGAGGACCTTGGAAGCAGGAGCTTTAGGGAGTCTCTCTCGTCCAAGTGTGCAAACATGTCCACTGCAGAACACATCTGCAGGACGGGTGGTACTGCGGTTAGTCTGAACTTCATTCCCTCGTGAGTAAATCATGGAAATACTGTTTTTTTTCTGAAAGGGAAAAGCATCATTTAAGAAATTTGAGGAAGTGTGTGTGTGTGTGTGTGTGTGTGTGTGTGTGTTTGTTAGAGAGAGAGAGAGAGGGAGAGAGAGAGAGAGAAGTCCTAAAGAATAGAAGGAAAATTCAGTTGGATTAAGTAACCCCTGACATGCTGTCACCTCTGTCGGGTCACAATACAGTGGCAGTTTTGCAAGTTGTACTAAATATCCCCTAAGGGATTTTATGCCTCTGGGGGGACATCTGTCTAAAAAAAAAGAGAGGAAAAAAATGAGTTTAGAAGCAAAGAAAGAATTGCTTACACAGGAAGCCATACTGTCTGTGAAGGTGGTTCTGGGAGGGTTGCTAGCCTGCTGCCCTCGGTTGAAGCACTTGGCAGCTTCAATCCCACTCGTCTGGAAAGAAATAGCCTTTTCCTTCCTCCCAGAACATCCCTGACTTCAGATGGCGGCCCCTTTTAAATTTTGGATGAGGTGTCAAATGAAATTTGACAGCTAACTGATAGGTTCAAATTCTCCCAGGGCAGTCTATCCCTGAGGACACGGAAAACCAATTCACTGGCAGCCTGGCAAATCTTCAGCGATCCCTATCGTTGCGCATTCAGTTTGATGTGCAACCGAATGCTTTTTTTTTTTTTTCTGGTGCTACCCGGTACCTCTCATTAGATGGGCCCTCTTGTGACAAAGGGCGACGGTTTCAAAGACACATGTCATTCACCAAAGTTCTCTGATATTTCAAAATTTATTTACTTACTGGTAAAACTATAAATTGCTCATTTGTGTACTATTTGAACCCATGGGATGTTTGTGAGGAATGCCATTTTTTTTCCCTGTCGCTTGGCATGTCATGCCACAGTCAAATTAGCATTGAAATTCAAAATTGTATAGCTTGGGGAAAAAAATCAGAATATTTCTACTCCTACACACTTTGTCTTTCCCTCATACAGTCCATGATATTGCATCCATAAGACAGTATAAAAAATTAACTGAAAATGAAAAGAGAAATAGTTAAACAGCCCAAAGCTCAATACCTCAAAAACACAGATTGGCATGGGTGTATGCCCAGTTCTTTCCAAATCTAGGATTAGTTCGTCTCTGCTAAGCCCATAACAAGTGACATATTTAAATGTCTCATAGCACATTAACCCTTCCCTATCTGTGATTTCCCTTTGCATGGTTTCAGTTTCCCACCAACAATTGTTGTTTGAAAATATTAAATGGAAAATCCCTCACATATAATCTGCCTCTTAAAACTGTGTAGCATTCGTAGAAAAAAAAGAATTAGATCTCTAGTTACTGCTCTCCCTTCATCTCGGCACAAGACCCACCCCTTTGCCCTATATAAACACTAAAGCCCTACCTGCTCATCAGTTACTTTGTAGCTGTCCCAGTTCTCAACCATCCCATAATAGCAGGGTTTATATTCAAGGGATCATTATTTTATTTTAAAAGTTTACCCAAACTGGCAATTTGGCCTTATCAAAGAGAGTCTGTTAATAGATGCCTTTAAGAATCATCAAACATGACCACATGAAGATGCATACATTAAAATAAGATGCACGGAGAGAGGTGGGAAATATAGAAGAAATGAGAGAACACCACATTTCCATATAATTTTTATGTAGCATACTTTTATGATTATTATGCTATCAATGCTGTTAATCTATTACAGGTCCTAATTTACAAATTAAACAATATTGTACACATGTGTAAGAAAAATCATTTATCTATATAATTTTAAGTATCCACTGGGGCTTTGGAATATATACTCAGCCGGCAGGGGACAACAACCTTTTCAGTGCACAGATACTGAAGGAATTGAGTTAAATATTATCTCACAGGAAGCTAGAGCTTCAAGGAAGTTATTAATTGTGGAATACTGGCCAAGGGAATTGTGCCACATGTGGACCCAACACAACTTAGACCTTACAAGTTAAGTTTGTCAAGCAGCTGCTAGGAACAATATTTCAGTGTTCACCAGGTCACTGTGTTTCATCACCACCCTGTTTCAACTAAACTCCCGGCCATTCTCTGAAACTACAGCAGACCCAGTAATGATGCCCTTCCTGTCTGTGCCTCTCCTGTGATCAGAAGACTGAAACTGTCCATTGGTTCCTCCTTCCCTAGACTAGAGTCTGTCAGTGAAAGTTTGTGTGTTGGATAAGCAATGTGTGTCTCCTATAGAGAGATGAACCCAAGAGTTTGCTATTCTAGAGTGTAATGAAAGAATAATAAAACCAGAATGGAGCTTCTTTGTATCAAGAGGAAGGTGTTCATCTTTCTGTGCTATGAGGTTCTCAGTTTGAATAAAATAGTTGTGATATAGTATTTGAAGATCCCTTTTATATGGGAAGTCTAGAATGTAGATCGGGGGATTCTAGACTAACAAAGAATTCTACAAAACAGTAAGATAGGAGGTAAAAGCCTTGAACAAAGCAGTAAAGAAAAGGCAAATTAAGATGTCATATTTGCAAAAGAAAAACTGGCATTTTCTCAATACTTAGAAAAATAAATATACTCAACTTACTAGATAATCAATAATGCAATTTTGTATTTAATATCAAATAAACAAAAACAAAGCTATATGCCATCATTTAACATCTCAGCAGTAGGACAGTGTTTATTTATAGAGTAAGAAATACTTACTGGTCAACTGTCAGTTGATGTCTTTTATCCCTTTTAACACATCGGTAAACAAATTCAGAAGAATTCTCTAAAGATTTTATATTCTAGGGCAGCAAACAGGAGATACCAGGAGATACACAGTAAGAAAACAATGCCACTGACATTCTTAAAACTGTTGCACATTGGCCGGGCGATGGTGGCGCACGCCTTTAATCCCAGCACTCGGGAGGCAGAGGCAGGCGGATCTCTGTGAGTTCGAGACCAGCCTGGTCTACAGAGCTAGTTCCAGGACAGGCTCTAAAGCCACAGAGAAACCCTGTCTCGAAAAACCAAAAAAAAAAAAAAACTGTTGCACATTATTAAAAATAAATTAGAAATAGGTGACAATTATGGGAACAAGGCCAGTAGAGATGCTGTACTAGGTGGACAAAGAGAAAAGCTTATTGGATCAATTATCTGAAAGAAGTATGGGGATATACTTACCTGGACAAGGTCATTTCATGAAGGAATATCCATAGCACAAATTTTAAAGTATTGTATCCTCACTGTTGGATGAGGGTAAGTTGAAAATGGTATGGCTATTTTGACAAGTTTCTTTGTTTGCATTATAGTTTGTGAACAAAATACCAAACTTCTACATTGGAGTATTAAGCAGAAATGACACAAATACACTTAAATTTTATGGACTTCTACTGAATATAATGTAAGCTGGGGTGGTTGACGAGGGCACAGACCAAGCAACTATACAGTAAGCTTCTATTGGGATTTAGCTAATGGATGGTGGTAGATATGCCTAATTTGAAGGTTCTGGGAGGAAGGAAAATGATTGCATTCTACTTGTATCTGGGACTAGAGGCTGAAAGCTTTCCAAGGAACCACATGTGACTATGAGGTAAGAACCACAATAAGTAACAAGTGATGGTCTCAGGAGAGTTATGGGACCAAAATTTCACTTTGTGCTAGTGAACACTGTTCTGTTCATGATATACTCTCCAGTTTCAATACAGAAGTTGGCTACATGAGTCTGGAACTCTGAAGACAGGTTTGTGTTACCAATATAAAATTGAAATTTGTCTTCTCACAACTATATTAACACCTTTCAAACTCAATGGGATAGATAGTTAAGGATTGACTGTAAACACATAGGAAAACATGACCAGAATCCTCTTACTCCAGTCTTAAGACCTTAAAAAAATCTAGCAAGTAATATAAGGAGTCCTTGACAAAGGAGGAAAATCCCACAGCAGAGTGGTTTCTGAAATCACACATTGGATAAGACCAAAGTGTAGGGAGAAATTAAAAAAAAAAAAAGACTCTTATGAACCTTGGAAAAGTTGGTGCTGTGTGAGTTGGAAGCCTACTGCTGTAAGTCTTAAAAGAAACTGTACTGAGAAAATGGCTATGGCCATCAAGAGTGTTCTTTTACTTTGTTTTGTCTTGTTTTTACACTAGAAGCCAGAAGCTAAGTTATGACTAATAAAACCATGGCAATGAGGAACAATTTAGCTGTTCTAAAATAAGAGAAATAATATGCAGGTTGATAAGAAGCAGTAGGACTGTAGAGGAAACCACTAGAGGGAGATTTCTTGGAGTGCTACAAAGAGTACAAAGAATATTATCTAATATGTAAGGTGGGTATTGGCTTTGCAGATGGTTATGATTAATAAGTAGCAAGTCAAAAAAAGTAAGTACAAATGCTTCCAGGTAAGTGATGTGCATGAAGGTTATAGAATTACATCATGGCGAATTCAGTTTTCTAAATGGAAGAAGCAATGTCATTAGCTGGGCGAAGAGTGTGAAGAAGAGATTACAAGGATTCCTTGGGAAAACTGCAAACTCATTAAGGAAGTGGGAGATAGATTTTTATGTGTTGAACTTCTAAGATTTTGGTTTACCAGTCAAAGAGTAGTCAGAATAGGGACCTCTCTACAGCATCTAAACTTCATAGGCACATCAGAGGTGGTGAGTAAATGGGCGGTTGTTGCAGGGTTGTGAGTTTAATGATTCATTATGATGATGTTTAAAAAAAAAGGGAAGAAGAAAGATTAGCAATGAGGTTATTATTTGAATTTACCATATAGTTAGCATGTGTAATGAAGATAGTAAGGACACCAAATGACTAGGGAGAAGCTGACAGAATTCACTGACTGTAGGTGCTAACGTTAAGGGAAATTCCAACCCTTGAGGGAGGAAATCACTGAAGTTGGAGGAAGAATTGTCATTTTTTGTATTGATGAGATACAAGAATACACTCTCAAAATCCGACCTTGTGAAATTGAGAACTAACAAAATCCTAGGCAAGCAGAGTTTAGCAAATGAGGAAGTGTGGTGTCAGGAGCATTTGCCCAGAATTAAAGCAAGAGTAGTGCTAGGACATAGCTCCACTGACTTAGGTAGAAGAGCTAATTTAGTAGAGGAAACTGCCCAGGGTTCTTGAGATGACAACAATAAGGGGTACTGGAAATGGAATTGAATACCCTGAATTTCAAAAATGGAACCATTTAGGGAAAGCAATGAATCTTGTACTGAAGCTATCTTGAAAGACACAGACATTTATCTCATGTGAGGCTAAAGCTACCTGCCAGTGAAGAAAACCAAGGGGCATCCCGCTAGGAAGAGTAACATGCTCAGGGAGAGACAGGTAATTCAGAAATACCATGATACCATCTTACAGAAAAGGAAAGAAGAGTTCAGGCCACCACATTGGAGCACGACAACTCAGATTTTCTATCTTTGCAAACAAATGTGTCATTGGTATTTTTATTCCTTTTTTTACATTAATTCATATTTTCTCGATAGATTCATTCGACTCTGAGCTACCTTTGCTACAGGAATAATATAGTCAGGTCTTACAATGAACGATCATGATCCTTAACTCTCCCTGTCACATCCAAAGGCAAATCAATAAAGCTCATGTGAAATATTTGTGCTGCTTAAAATGGGTCTTCAGTTTTGATTCTCTGTGGTTTGGATAGACGAGGAAATAAAGCAATGGAAGGCGCCGCTGCTGCATGGAAGAAGCTGCTCTGTGCACTGTTATTTTCAAGTTGGATCAATCATTTCCAACTCATTTCCTATTTTTCCTCTTAAAAAACCTACCCCACCAAGAATTTCAATAGCAGAGCGTAAAATAATTTGGGCAGCTGACAGGCAATTCAATTTCCTGGCAGATTTTTAGATAATCAGACACCCAGGAGAAACTTGTAAATTTGTTTTATTCATGGTCAATTTGCTATGGCACATTTTTCTCCACCAGCTCAACTCCACTTTTTACTCGGCAGAGAAGTGGAGCATCATTAAGTCGCAGCCACAACTGGCTTAGGTTGCGAACCAGGCACACATTATCACTTGAGCAAACAAGACCTCTCCTTGCCTCCCGCATTCTTAAATGGATTGCTCGAACGCCTCTGTTCCTCTGTTCTTAAACTCATGCCAGACTCATGTGTTTCCCATACACAAGGGACACAGGCATAATTCCTCTGACTCTTTGTGCCTGTTGGAACTGGTAGACTCCAAAGCAATTATCAGAAGATTAAAAGACCAGCTGATCCATGGACCAAGTGCTAGGGAATTGAGGTATAACTATGTACAGTCGCTTTGATCAAGAAACTATATAGAAAGCTGGAGAGATGGCTAGGACAAGCGCTTACAGAAAACTCACATTCAATTTCTTCTCACAACCATCTCTAACTCCAGTGCCAGGGGGACCCAGGGCCTCTGACCTCTATGAGTACCTGCTTTTACAAGAACATACTCACACTGACCCAACCCTGAATATGCCCATGCACACACACACACACACACACACACACAATCTTAAAAAAGGAAAATATATAATTAGCATAAATACCCCAGGACAAGAAATAAGTATATTGGGCACAAAAGCTTTCTAAACTCTGTGAATGTGTAAAAATCTAGGCATAATCTTTTCTATTGTTTAGGATGAACTACATAGGTGCAAAGACCAGCAAGGACACGAACCAGCAAAGGATTGTAGTGGAACAAATTCTTTTCTACTGATGGTAAAAAATCAAGCTGTTGACTCTTGAAAAGGGAACCTGTTTTCATGACCTAAAAGGAATTCTTCCCAAGTCAAACACCTTCAGGGCCAAAAGAGCCACAACTTAGGTGTGACACTGGAAGCCAGTGATCTAGACAGAGTTGGAAGAGGCCAGATAGGGGGAAGTCTCGAGCCAAAGCTTTGGCCAGAGAATTCCTGTTTGGGTGTCTCCAAACAGGGTGTTGGGAAGGGCAACTGAGGACAGCAAAGAAGTTGTCACTGAAGACATATCCCATCTAGAAGAATCAGTGACAGGCAGCAACTGGCCAAGTCAGTCTTGGAAATCTCCACATTGAGACTTTATCTGTGTTGATAAAGTTGCCTTAGGTTGCCTTTATGGAGAAATGAAAGCCTGTCGTGATTTAGATCTGAAGTTAGATAGCAAAAGTCTGGATTTCAATTTTGTCCAAGGTTTTACTTTTAAGGTATATGATACGACTCTAATGTAAATTAATTGAACAGCAGACTGAATGCTCTGAGACAGGCCTAATGTCACTCACTAAACAATGTTTTGCAACTCTGGTCCCAGAACCCACATCTTGGCTTTCTTTTTTGTTACAGGTATTTTTCACCATCTTTTGTTTTCTTGAAGTTTTTTTTTTTTTTTTTTTTTTTGGATATTTTGTGTTACGTGAGTTTGCAATGTGGCTCTCTGTTTGTCCTGCCTCTTCTTCAGTCTTCCCCATGCTGTCTCAACAGTATGGGTCCATACTGCTTTCTATCTTTTAGAAGCTTAAGAAAAAATGACATGGATATTCTGGCATAGTTTATCATGAAATTTCTTTGTTTTAAAAAATTAAATTAAAACTTTTATTTTTACATACAATTTAAAAAATTTATTTATTTTTGTTTCATTTATATTAGTGTTTTCCTATGAGTGCATATGTGTGACACATGTACAATGCCTGTGGAGGCCACAAAACTATAATCTTCCTGAAACCTGGAACTAGAGTTATAGTTGTTCTAATCTACCATGCAGGTACTGAGAACTAAACCCAGGTCCTCTGCAAAAGAGCAGCAAGTGCTCTTTAACTGTTTAGCTGTCTCTCCACCCACCTCATTTTTTTTTTTATTTTTGGTAACTTATTATATGTAGTTATAGGATAGGATGTCATGTTTTGATTTAATTCATACATTTCATGCATATACTGTGAAATTATTAAATCAAGCTGATTAACAAATTCATCATGGGATGTATATATACTTAACATATTTAAGTATGTGGTTTTAAGTCTTTAGCCAATTACTTTTTGAGTCACATCTTCAGAGGCTATCAAATGTCTAGCCAGTGAATTTCATCAAGTGATTACCAGGCAGGCATTTAAAAGTCTACATATCAATTATATTATTGATTTTCTTGATCACCCATTTCCTTTCATGTTATCTCATTTTCATTTCTTTCCAACTATGATTGTAATATAAAATTCAAATGTACAGAAGTAAGTAGAAAGAAGTAATTTTTTAAGTCTTCTAATCCTGATCTGATGACCATAGAGTCAATCACTTAGCTTGAAGAGAGTCTGTATGTCTAACTCCCATGTTTCTCACTATTGGGGGGTAACTACACAGTTGCAAAACCAACAGTTTCCTTCTCTCTAGATGAAAAATAAATATGGTATTATAGAAGAGGAATATATAAATTCATATTCCCCCCTCTTCTATCTCTTTCCTCTTTTAAAACCTGAGATTAAATTGAGGTAGAATAGACAGACAGAGGGAAAATATGCAAATTCCTGGGTGGCTACAGACTAATTCTGTTCCAAGTTCTGTTGCAGCAGGATGTCATGGCACTGTGCATGCAGTACCAACTAGGTCACCCCAAACCATCTGGAACCAACATGGCCAATACAGACAGTTTCCAACCATTTGTCCTGTGCTTTTCTGTAATGACTTCTCCATTCCTTTGTCTTGGGCAAATAATTACTCACCACATGCTAAGATCATGACAAATACAAAAAAAATCCATATGAGAACAGGAAGAAACCCTATTCTGACAAAACCTTCATACATTTCTGTGATTCTATTTTCTTCTCTCAAACGCATTAATATTAAGTACTTTTTCTTAGACAACCAACCTCTCCTCTAATTGGGACACAAAGAATCTTAATTAGATTAAATCAGACTGAATTAGAAGATTCCCATGTTTAATGGTTGCCAGAACTCTTGGGTGGGTCTCAGAAAAAACACAGAGAGGGAAAGAGGGAAAAGCGGAGACCATTTGTTCATTCTCGGGGGCGGGGGCAGTTTAAATAGTCAGTGGGAGTAGTTTTGACCTTCCCTGGGGAGGGGTCACTGTTTGCCTTTAGTGGACTTTCTTGGAGGAGGAGTTTGGACTGAGGCAACTCCGAGGGGAGGGAACTTATGTCAGGAGCTGGGGTGAAGCCCCCAGCTAAACAATTAATAATTCTCCCAGCCAATAATATATGTTCTTAAGACAAGTTGTACAGCAATCTTTCTATATTTCTGTCTGTCTGTCTGTCTGTCTGTCTGTCTCTCTCTCTCTCTCTCTCTCTCTCTCTCTCTCTCTCTCTCTCCCCCATACACACACACACTTTGTATATGCGTGTGTATGTTGGGGTGTATACACAATTATCTCTCCAGAAGTCTCTGCTCTCTCTTGTGTATGTGCCTTCATTTTTGTAAACTATCCTCCTCATTTCTTATCTTTTATCCTCTCTGAATTCATTCTCTGATGGTAAAGAGAACATAAGAATACCATTCAAAGTTCTCCATTTGTTTTCTCTAGCTCTGAGACTGCCTCACTCTCATGAAAAACATTGCTGGCATTCCAACTGGAGCCCAGGACAGGCTTTTGATTGGAGGTATGCAAAAACATATTATGATTTATCTTTTTCCTTCTCTTTCTTTTCCTCCTTCTCTCTTTTAAAAAAAATTTTCTATTTATTTCCTTTTATTTTTCTGGTTAGTCTTTTAAATGTAGAAACCATAGTGAAAAGACCTTTTAAGGAAGAACGTGTTTTATTTGAATATGCATGAATAAGTGCTAAGGTTGAGCTAGGTCTGGAGAAATTGAAACAAAGAAAGCACAATTTACTTTGCATAATAACATAATAAGGGTTTTTCCACCTTCCCTGGAGGCTGGAGAAGGAGGAAGGGAGGGTAACCAATCCTATAGGGATTCCAAGAAGCCAGAGAATAAAAAGAATTTGGCTAGAAGCTTGCATAATAAAGCCATCCAAGAAAAGCCCTCAAAGGCCATGTGAGTACCACTATTGAAGACGTGATGCCTAATCTACAATTTTTAGGTTATGCCCTACTGTTTGTTACCATATATATTAGTAGAGCATGCTATTGCCTCATGTGGAATGATCAACTGGATATTTCTTTCTTGTTTTATTATTAGAGAAGTAAGTAGTTTTAACATCCTGAGGAAGCAAGGAGACAGCTGCACAAACTCTGAAACAGGGGTTATAGAACCTCACACATTTACTTAATGGAGTGATACTGGGGAAGGCCTTATCTCCTGCCTCTGCCTTCTAAACACTTGCTAGGTCTGCTGTTGTCTTGGCCTTCTGACCTCTCTGTTGTCAGAGCATTGACTCAATCAGAAACAAACATACAAACAAACAAACAACAAAAATTTATAGTTGGAAATTCCTTCTGTACCTTTTTAGGATACACATTTAAAATCAACTTGTCGTGTTGATAGTCTTTCACAAATATCTGGCAATCCTAGGTCATACTCTCCTAGGATCTATGTGAGGCATACACCTCACTTAAGTAATTTACAGTTAGAAAAATCAGAGTCTATTCTTGGGGATTGGTCTCTTATTTCAGGTCCCTGTCACTTTCTTATTCTGTTACTCAGGGCTTCAAAATTCCCCTTTCTATTCTTTGGTCCATAAAAGCCTTGGGAACTCTTTCTCTCCCCGATGGATGGCGATTCTTATCTTGCACCACTTCTCTTGTTTTCAAGAATGAAAAGTGCAAGAGCAGATTGAAAGCAGAAGTCTTGGGCAATGGCAAAGTCATAGGGTTTGTTAGACCTCAGGTGATGAGGTCTATCTAGTATCTATGCCTTTTTTTTTTTTTCTCACAGCACCATCAGGAATTTCTGTTGCAGACATCACCTTACAGCCATGCCCTTCTCTCTTCTGCAAAGATTTATAGGAACTGATAATCAGTGTACATTACATCCTGTTTACATTCCCTGTCAAGTAGTGCATATGTGACCTACAGAACCTTGAACCAACAGTTTTGTGTGTATTTGCATCTTTAATTGAGTGGCTAAGGACAGGGGACCGTGGAAGCTTACCAGTTCAGCCCTATTGAAGAGACTGCCTTCGTCCCTGCCTTCAGAGTCCAGGACCTCTCACTCTGATATGTAAGTGGATCAAAGTTGATGAGCTGTTTCTGGTGGTGTGATCAGCTGTTTTATAATTTCCCCTCATTCTCTCAGTTTTCTTCCCTTATAAAAGTCATACCCCATTCACTATTAATTTCACAAGTCCAGGAATTGTACCTATGGGAAACCTCTAGAGTACCAACCACATGTACCACCTTCTTACCCTAGGCCCACAGCTTGCCTTTGGCTGCTGGGAATGCTCAAGATGATTCTGACTCTTTTTTTGGATTTTTTTTTTTTTTGTAGTGGGCATTTCCCCTCCTTTCTCCCCACTACTTCCATTTTCTATCTCAGTTGCAGATTTTCATTTCCCTGCAGTTTTTCACCATTTTCTAGTCCTAAATCAATGAGTCAACACAGGAATGAAAGCATTTATATGGGGATACATGACAAACATAAAGAAAGAAAGGCAAAGGTGCTTTTCAAGTCTGTTATCATGGCATTAGGAAGGACAACAGTAGGGGCTGAGGTGGGGAGGAACACGGGGTAAGCTCCTCCCCCTCCTCTGCATAATGACGAAGAGGAGGAGGAAGACATTTCCTAAAGAAAAACAGGTAATTTCAATGGCATGGAGAAACAGGAAGACACCTGGGGTTAGAGGCAAAAATGAGGAGGAGGAGGAGGAGGAGGAGGACCAATTTAAAAGTAGTTCAGCTTTCTGTTGGAATCCTAGCTCTTAAGTTCGGTATTTTAACTTTCGGTCCTGTTGCTGCTACTAGTGTTTTCACTATAGGCGTACGAGCTCAGCTTCTTCATCTACGAGATGATAATTCTGCTTCTGAGTTGTTGGGAAATCATGTAAATGGAATTCTCTGGTGAGAGAGAGAGCGCGCGCTGAATAAGAAGAGGCGCTGATAATGTCATTGATTAATTACTGTTACTTTTGCCATTATGATGAGCACAATCCCCAACTACATTGATGTTACATAGGTGTGGGGGGGGAAATCCATTATCTGTAAATATCAGGGCAATGTGTGGAAGCATTTGCAACAAAAGTAAATGCTTTGCAAAGGTAAGGGGCAAAGTTCTTCTTAATAAAGCAAGGACCACAATCCACAATCGACAGGCAAAGTGTTATCGCAGGAGCCTGTAGAGAAAACAGAAATACTTGCAGGGCTTTAAAAACTTTTATTTTCAAATGTGGAGAGAGATCCCCCTACAAGCTGGGATTTGGTGAGTACTTACTGCTCCAATATAAAAAGACCTAGAATCAGTAAACACAATCTCAACATAAATACTACAAGCTCATCTTTTATGTCATTTAAATAATTAAGACACTTTTCATTAAACAATTGAGTTAATTAAGGGGAAACATCAGACGAGCATCCAGCCACAGATCTAAGTGCTTTTGCCTGGAGTGACATGTTCCCAGCAGTGGGCTCTACTTTGCCTTTGTATGATATGTTTAGTCATTTTCCTAGCATTATTATTTTTGGTGAGTAGTAAGAAAAAGGCTGTATCTATGGTATATAGAAGTTCTGAACCATGAGAGTGAATGACTCCACATCCAGGCACAGGCCCAGAGAGCTTGATACAAAGCTGTATAAACTGGAGAGGTGTATGAAGAATTCACAGATAGCAAAAAAAAATATGTGTGTGTGTACATATATGTATATATACATGTACATATATATGTATATATATTTGTGTTGTGGAGTTGTATTGTTGTGGAATTTGCTGTTAAGCTCTAACATGAATTGCAACTCGCTTAGAGGTGTGTGTGATATACAGTAATATTTTGACCTAACCTTTTAAAAAGCAAATTTTAAAAGATCCTTTTTAAAATAAATATTCCACAGGGAACTAAATTTAAAAGCACAAGGTGAACAAATTTTAGAAGATTTTACCTCATTTCCTATCTTGCCTCTTAGGTGCCCAATTTCAAAGCCAATACTTGTTGCTATCTTTCCTTTCATTCCTAGTAACTGGACGTAGTACTCCAGTTAATTGTATTTCTCAGGCTCCCTTACAATTAGGGAAGGCCATTTGCTAATTGTTCCTTGGGGAAATGTGAGTCTTAGAATACATGTTAATTCAGGTCTTTGCACAAGAAACCTCCCTAAACGCTTTCTTTCCCCTTGGATACACTAGCATGCACCAAGAAATCTCTTACTGAAAACTGCAGATATGTGTATCTTGAACCATCAGAATGCTTGCAAGCAGCAGAAAGCAATCTCCCAACTTTAAACACCCCAACTTGTTTTCTTATCTACTGGGTACTTCCACTCCATCACACGTGGTGGTTTTATAAAACCAAATATGCATATTTAACTGATTCTCTTCGTTTTTTTTTTTTTTTTTTTTTTTTTTTTTTTTTTTTTTTTTTTTTTTTTTTTTTTTTTTTTTTCAAGTCAAGGTTTTTGGATGATGGCCAGGCTGTCCTTGTCTGCAGAGGCCAGAGGAAGGTATCGTCTCCCAGGCATGTGCCACTGTGCCCTGTTCAACTAATACATCCTTTTTTTAAAAAAAAAAAAAAAAAAAAAAGAAAAACACGTTTTAGTTTGTGTTGGCATATCTCTTAGTGTTTTGACTTGTGCGTTGCTTTATTTTGCTGTTGAGAAATGTCCACATTCAGTCAGCATCCTTTCCGCTTTCACATAATAAAGGGATTACAAAGAAACATGTTTCCTTGGGTTGTGTGTAACTTGATTACTAATCAAGGGAAGAAACTACAAAGGAAACAATGTGAGATAAACATCGCAATGAGGCCTACACTGATTTCAGCAGTAAAAACAGAACTGTAGTACGTGACATATTCTGGTATTCCTATTGGAGTTTTCAGGCAAGTTGTCTGGGTGGCCCCAAATACCAGTCTTCCCTACCCCAACAGGAACCTCTTACCATGTTTGTGTAGAACTCAGAATTAGTATAGGATTTGCTGTGCACAGGGAGGAATGGTCTGAGACAGACAGTATCTTGTTCCTATGGCTCAGATTATGGTAGAACTAACCAGCATATCCCCAGTTTTCTTCTACCCTCTCTCAGAGGCAAGCTAGCCTTTGGAAACTCCCTGAAGCACATTATCTCTGTGTATGTCACCAGGGCGTTGGGATCCTTAGTTCATAGTGAAAATGGGACACTTGGCACCAAGACTCTATCTACTTAGGAAAGCTTTCTTGAGCCTAGAGGAACCACTTTACATTAATTCTAGCATTTTATCTATTGTTTTATTCGTTGCCTCTCTGTAAGTAATTAATCCACCTTATAAACTGTACTTCATAAAATGTACTCATATTGTGGTATTGTATCTTATTTGTCATACTTGGGCAATTGGTCCAAGATGCCAGAAATACCTGAACTTCTAGTCCTGATGGGTTTATTGCTGGTTGTTTTTTTTTTTTTTTTTTTTTTTTTTTTGCCAGTTGTTCAGTGACCAGTTATATCAGGCAAATCATGATATGGAGACTTATTAGTTATGAATGCTCAGCCTAGCATAGGCTTTGTTATGCCTAGCTCTTTTAACTTAAATTGACCTGTTTCTCCTTATCTACCTTTTGCTGCAGAGATACTTTCTGTATTACATTTTCACCACTTCTCATGCCTGCCTGGGTGGCAGCTGCTTGGCTTCTAGCTCTTGACCTCTTCCTCAGTCTCTCCTCCTCCTTCTTTTCTTGTTCCTCTGGAGCCTTGATTTCTCCTCCTATTTATTCTCTCTCCCTGCCAGCCCCACTTACCCTTTGTCTGCCTAGCTATTGGCCATTCAGCTTTTTATTAGACCAATCAGAAGCTTTAGGAAGGCAAGGTGAAAGAAGTGAGACGCATCTTTACATAAACAAACTAATGCAGCATAGTCAAGAGTAACACACCTTTACACAATTAAAGTAATGGTCCACAGGAGGGAAAAAACAAACAAACAAATGTAAAACTTCTTTGTCCACTTAAAATAATATTCCACAACAACCAGTACCATTGCTGAAGTTGTTTGGATCAAAGCCTGGGCCAACAGTTCAAACAAGCAAGGCTCAGACACCTGCCCTAAATAGTCTAATTTAAGGTATAAGTAGCTGTGTAACTGAGAGAAAAAAAAAAAAAGATTTGAGGTTAGTCAATAGGACCATATTTTAAAAACAAAGAGATCTAGCCACACATAGAGACAAACACATCACACACCACACACACACACACACACACACACACACACACACACGGCCCTCCAGCCCCAGGTTTATCTTTGGAATTGTTTTCTTGAGAACAGCAAAAGAGAAATA
>NW_026067912.1:8290653-8344495 GCF_014885135.2 Alexandromys fortis | reverse complement strand
TAAAGTATATATACATTGTATATATACTAATATATATAATAATATATATATCTGCTAAGAAGATGAAAAGGGTTGTGAGGCTCACCTCTACCTCTGTAGGAATCAGTGCCAGCATTGATTAGCATATGACAATTGTGAGTCCTTTCACATCATACTGAGCATGATAACATGTCAGGGAATCAGCCAATCTGGTAAAAGGTAAAGTTCATTCTACTTGAGGTAACATGGTGTCACTGAGTAGCCTAGTTACTCTAATGTCTAGTCATATAAGATCTAAATCCACTTTCATCTGTCAGTATGCCAAAACATCACATTTAAAACATATGGAGTCTTCAAGAGGCTGACTTTATACAGATTGCAAAATAGTACCTTTGATTACCAAGTGATGCCATCTTTTCCCTTTCTTTATGATACATGATCATTTTTTCCTATTTGACTACTATCATTTTTTGTCTCAGGGGAATAAAACAGTCTGAATGAAAGGGAAACAAAGGCATTATATGTAAATAATGGTGTTTAGCTTCTGAAAATGGCCTTTGAATCTTATGTAAGGAAAAAGATGTAAAAAATGACTTTAAAAATATTTAAGCATTTATTTAAGGTAGGCAGAGGATAGTACATGGATGCTTCTAGTGAAAGAACAAGGACAAACTCTTTGCTGTAAATGATCTCGGATTAAATCATTATGATGCCAAAAGTCAGAAGGATCACGGGAAGGGAGACCAGTGAAGTTTCCAGTCTTGGAAAACTCCAACCCACTTATCAGGAAACTGCTGTCTATTGTCTGTGTCTAAGTGAGAAACCCTTCGCATTTGCTGCAGCATCTCCTTTACCTTGAAATGCCCAAGTATGACCTTTAGTAGGAGCTATGCTAATATTTATCTCTCCATGTCTAGAGTGATGTTTCTCTTTATAAATGTTTTCCATTGTCATAGTATAAATTTGAAGAAGAACCCTGTCTCATTGTTAAGAATTCCACAAGCCCTTTATTTAATCCAAGGAGCTTTTAATCAATTATGCTAGAGTGTTTACATCATGAGTACTGGTAAATTTTTCAATAAACAACAGTTTATAAGTTCCTTAATAAAGATGGTAGAGACACAATGGGAGAAGGCACTGGATAGAAGGACAACTTGACAAAATTACATTTGTATGAGAAGGAAATACTCAGCCACAGGAGAAGATATTTTCTGGGATTTTTTTATATTATCCACCCATTATTAATCATTATTGATTATTGAACCTTGGGTTAGTGATTACTGAATATGGGATATGTTAGAACTTAAGAAAACAGGGTAGCAACATTAAGAACACCTAATTGTATATGCTTTTCTTCACAAAATCCCATGACAGAGAAAATAGCTTGAGAATTTTCTTTTTAAATAAGATTAAAAATACTGTAAGAAAGGAAAATATTCTGCTTCTGATATCATGACATTTGATTAAATCTATGAGGGATATACCCACTTAGAAAAAAAAATCTGATCCCCATAGTGCCTAATTGCCCTAACAACAAATTGAGATTTCTTTTCTTTCTATCTTTGAAATTACTCAAGCAAAAGACCATTAACAGCCTGATGATCCTGCAAAACATGTTTACCTCAAGAAAATTGTAGGGCAATATGGAAACCCCAGGAGTGGGTTGGACTGCCTACTCAAACACTCTATGTTGTCTTCACTGTGAGGTTCTATGAATCAGAGATGAAAAATGTGACCTCCCCACACACCTGTTTCTATGAGAAAATCAAGGATCAAAAAGTCTATGAAAATTATTTCCCTAGTTTCTTTTTAATGCCCTGGTGCTGCTGTGAGTTTTGGAAGTTGTGGTCCCCACGACCTCCCAAAGGTCATTTGTAACTACATTTCCTATGAGCTATGAGTCTTTGCCATCCGAGGAATAAAGTTGATCTGCTGACAGTAATGAGACAAATATGTATTAGCTTCATGCCTCAGAAGCCGTACTGCCCCCAGTGAATCCTTGACATTTACTGTGTGCAATCTCCCCTGGTGTAAAATGAAGCTTTAAAAAAACAGCTGGTATACATGAATGTGCTGGCAAGGGCTGTGTCAGCCAAAAACCCGCTCTTTTAAATGGCGGAACCTGTTCCCCCGGCACTTACCAGGATATGGAATAAAGCAGTGGCATGTATTTGGAAAAGATATTTAATTACAAGCATATTTATTTTCAACCATTGTATGTCATTTAAAACAGGACCTCTTCTTTTGTTCCTTGGAACTGTAGCTTTCAGGAGTGTAAAGTCTTTCTTAGAGCGGGGCTTTATGCCATGAAGCTGATCCATCTCTACTCGACACATGGAATGAAATTCAAGTTCTTTCAGCAGTCAACAACTTATCTCCCTTAACCTAATCCAAGTCAATTTCCCAGCACTCCCCATTATTTTTACATCATTCCAGGCTTCTCTCTCTTTAACACACTCAGCACATCTTGTCTCCAAAGTTTGGCATTTGAAGATTTAACTTTTCCTTTTTTTTTTTTCTTTCCGTGGAAATTGTATGGTTGAAAACTTTTTTCTAAGAATTGCTCACATATCTCCTACTCAAAAACACTCTCCCGAGCTGCTTAAATGATTTGACCATTGCTGCTCATTCTCTCACCATGCCATGTGTGATGATCAGTTCTAACTGGTAACTTGACATTGTCTAGAATTACCCCGGGAAAAAGTCGCAAAGAGGGATTGTTTTAGTCAGGATGACTTAAGGGCAGGTCTGTAGAAATATTGCTTTGATTGCATGACAATTGATATGGGACCCCTCCCCCTGTCATCCTCTCTCTCTCTCTCTCTCTCTCTCTCTCTCTCTCTCTCTCTCTCTCACACACACACACACACACACACACACACACACACACACTGTGGTTGGCACCATTCCTTAGGCAGAGGATCATGGACTATACATATATGTATAGAGATGGAACTGAACACAGGCAAGCCTACATGCATTCATTGTCTTGTGGACATATGGCCATCAGATGGTTAACATTGAAAACTTGTCCAGGGGAGACTGGTTAAGCACACTGACTACTCATTTAGAGGACTCAGGTTTAATTCCTCACACCTCATGGTAGTTTATAACTGTCTGTAATACCAATTCCAGGAGATCTGACAACCTCATACAGATATACATGCAGGCAAAACCCCAAAGTATATTAAATGAATAAATCTTAAAAAAAGAAAGAAAACTTGTCTAGCATACATACATAGAAACCGTAAGTTTAAATCCAAACAACACACACACACACACACACACACACACAGAGAGAGAGAGAGAGAGAGAGAGGAATATCTTGACAGCTTGTAACAATGTTCTTTGCTTCACTGAACATAAACGTGAAAATATATTTTAAGTGCATTTAAGATCTTGTAGCAGATCATTGAATCAAGGAATAATTACATGAAAACGATTAAGGTAAAAGAATATCAGAATGAACTTACCAACTCTGACTCTTAGTCCACACCTCACACAACTGATATTCAAGAATCTATTGGGAAGGGTAATACCTAAATGCAATCCAACAAATTTTGCTATACCTATAATTTTTAAAACTTTTGAAATGAGGTTTTAATTTATTGTTAGAGATGTTGATAAACATTATTTATTTGGAAGAGATATAAATTTGGGGTATTTCTTATTTCCTTTTTTTTTTACTTAAGTGTGCAACTTTTGCAAAGCATTAGCTGGCCCATGCAAGATTTTTCAAATCATAATCCATTCTCACTGTCAAAAAAATCTACAAGAAAAACACATCTATCTTTCCATCTTTTCATTCCCTAACCAAATATAGTACGGTGGTAGGCAAAGTAGGGAACAAGTGTCCATGAATACAAGGTGATCCTTGGTATGCTGAGAACGAGTAGCACACAGATAGGGCTTAAGCCAACAGCAAAAGTAGTTGACATGCCATAAAAGTCATCATCTCTATAAAATGAGAAGCAATGTTCTCCCCAGCCATATCATCATGCACAAAATCTGGGAAGCAGAGCTTTAGTCAGTCTTCACAGGTACAAGGGGTTATCAGTTCTACTTTATGGTCCAAATGCTCCATTTATGTGGAAGGAAATGTCCTCGAAGTCATATGGAAGGAGGGATGAGTCAGCATAATAGGGGTGAAAAGGAACAAAATTCATTATATACATGCATACAACTATCAATTAATTTAAATATAAATTAATTTAAAAGACTGATTGAAAGTAAATTGTTCCCTTTGGCAAAGTGTGACCTTGAGTTTGTGTATGTACTATACCTAGACTAAACAAAGACTGTGATTGAAACAGAAATAAGCATTACTCTTCGAAACATAACAGTGCTTCAAGGTCTTGTGCGAGACAGCCATGTTTCTAGTATAGGGTCAGGCTTCCCTAATTACTAAAGTGACAAGACTCGTTTCTGATTTCTACCAAAATCAAAGACTCTTATTCTTCTTACATTTTTCTATGGAGAATGATGTCAACATTTATTTTGTATCTATCAGAGAGAATATTTATTACAGGCAAGGGATCTACCATGAAAGGAAAGAGAACCAGGAGGATCAACATTTGGTATTGTTTTGTTTTCTAAGATGTTTAATTATTAAGGTTGTAAATGGTTGTAAATGTCAATATAAAATGCCATCAAATGTTTTGATCACTGTGATTGATTGAATTACCTCTGTAGCTTGTCTGCCTTCTATTATTCATATGGCAATGGGAGGACTCACAGAGTGACTGCATTGAGAGATATTACCTCTAGGGAAGAAGTTAACATAAAAGGAAGTCATAATAATGGGCTATTGTAACAAAAAATGGTGATTCTGTGAGAGAAGAAATCAAAATCAGAGAGTTATGTAGCAATCTTTCTTTCTTTGTGCACACAGAAAGGCCATGTACCAACACAGTGCATAGAGGGCCAGGATGAGAGTCTTAATTAGGAACCAGATTGGTGGCAGCTTAATATGGAATGTCAACATTGAAAACGAAGGATAATATTACTTTCTGTTGTTCAAGCCATTCAGCGTATGGTATATTCCTATGGAAATGTGTATTGTTTAGATTTTGTCAATGTGACACAGCCAGAGACAACTGGAAAGAGGAAACCTCAACTGGGAAATCGCCTTTATCAGACTGTCCTGTAAATACATCTGGAGGATTTTCTTGATTAGTGATTTACATGGCAGGGTCCAGCTCACTGGGGGTGATATCACCCATTGGGCAGATGGTCCTTAGCTATATAAGGAGTCAGTTTAGCAAGCTCTGAAGAACAAGCCTTTAAAGAAGGTTCTTCCATTGCCTGTTCTTTGGCTCCTTGAAGTCATTTTCTTCATGACTGACTGTAATTTGGACATGTAAGTCAGATAAACTGCTCACTCCTCAAGTTCTGTTTTGGTCATGGTGCATTATAACTCTGATGGAAAGCAAGTTGAATTACAAAATAACTAGACTAATACTTTTTACTACCTAAGGAAGAGCCAAAGGAATATTGAGTGACCTCCAAAGAAAGACCAGTAATTCTTTTGATCAGAACTAGAAATAAAATGCATGTGAAGAATTCTTTTTTTAAGGATTTATTTATTTACTTACTTACTTATTTATTTATCTATCTATCTATTTATTTATTATATATACAGTATTCTCAGTATTCTGTCTGCATGTATACCTGCAGGCCAGAAGAGGGCACTAGATATCACTACAGATAGCTGTGAGCCATCATGTGGTTGCTAGGAATTGAACTCAGAACCTTTGGAAGAACAAGCAGTGCTCTTAACCACTGAGCCATCTCTCCAACCCTCCAAGAATTCTTATTTATTATTCTGAGACCAAGAATATGCAACACAATTAATTATTACTAATCTTACTAGAGGCATTAATTTCCAATATACTGCTTTATTCTTCTAAGAACGCACAGTTGTTATCATATAGCATCTTAAAGAAGGGTTCCTATCACTTTATTGTTTTTTCCCTATTGGTTTCCAATTCTTTGAAGGCAATAACTCTATTGTGTCTGTATTTCTTTTTTTTTTTCAATGGTTTTTTTATTTTTATTTATTTATTTATTAAAGATTTCTGCCTCCTCCCTGCCACCGCCTCCCATTTCCCTCCCCCTCCCTCAGTCAAGTACCCCTCCCTCATCAGCCCAAAGAGCAATCAGGGTTCCCTGCCCTGTGGGACCTCCATCCAGGTCTAGTAAGGTGAGCATCCAAACTGCCTAGGCTCCCACAAAGCCAGTATGTGCAGTAGGATCAAAAACCCATTGCCATTGTTCTTGAGTTCTCAGTAGTCCTCATTGTCCACTATGTTCAGCGAGTCCGGTTTTATCCCATGGTTTTTCAGACCCAGGCCAGCTGGCCTTGGTGAGTTCCCGATAGAACATCCCCATTGTCTCAGTGTGTGGGTGTACCTCTTGCGGTCCTGAGTTCCTTGCTCGTGCTCTCTCTCCTTCTGCTCCTGATTTGGGCCTTGAGATTTCTGTCGGTGCTCCAATGTGGATCTTTGTCTCTGTCTCCTTTCATCGCCTGATGAAGGTTATTATTCAGGAGGATGCCTATATGTTTTTCTTTGGGTTCATCTTCTTATTTAGCTTTTCTAGGATCACGAATTATAGGCTCAATGTCCTTTATTTATGGCTAGAAACCAAATATGAGTGAGTACATCCCATGTTCCTCTTTTTGGGTCTGGCTTACCTCACTCAGGATAGTGTTTTCTATTTCCATCCATTTGCATGCAAAATTCAAGAAGTCATTGTTTTTTACTGCTGAGTAGTACTCTAATATGTATATATTCCATACTTTCTTCATCCATTCTTCCATTGAAGGGCATCTAGGTTGTTTCCAGGTTCTGGCTATTACAAATAATGCTGCTATGAACATAGCTGAGCATATACTTTTGTTGTTTGATAGGGCATCTCTTCGGTATATTCCTAAGAGTGGTATTGCTGGGTCCAGGGGTAGGTTGGTCCCGAATTTCCTGAGAAACCTCCACACTGCTTTCCAAAGTGGTTGCACAAGTTTGCATTCCCACCAGCAATGGATGAGTGTACCCCTTTCTCCACAACCTCTCCAGCAAAGGATATCATTGGTGTTTTTTATTTTAGCAATTCTGACAGGTATAAGATGGTATCTTAAAGTTGTCTTGATTTGCATTTCCCTGATTGCTAAGGAAGTTGAGCATGACCTTAAGTGTCTTTTGGCCATTTGAATGTCTTTTGTTGAGAATTCTCTGTTCAGCTCAGTGCCCCATTTTATAATTGGGTTGATTAGCCTTTTACGGTCTAGTTTCTTGAGTTCTTATATATTTTGGAGATCAGACCTTTGTCAGTTGCGGGGTTGGTGAAGATCTTCTCCCAGTCAGTGGGTTGCCTTTTTGTCTTAGTGACAGTGTCCTTTGTGCTACAGAAGCTTCTCAGTCTCAGGAGGTCCCATTTATTCAATGTTACCCTTAATGTCTGTGCTGCTGGGGTTATACGTAGGAAGTGGTCTCCTGTGCCCATGTGTTGTAGAGTACTTCCCACTTTCTCTTCTATCAGGTTCAGTGTGTTTGGACTGATATTGAGGTCTTTAATCCACTTGGACTTGAGTTTTGTGCATGGTGATAGATATGGGTCTATTTTCATTCTTCTACAGATTGACATCCAGTTTTGCCAGCACAATTTGTTGAAGATGCTCTCTTTTTTCCATTGTATACTTTTAGCTCCTTTATCGAAAATCAGGTGTTCATAGGTTTGTGGGTTAAAGTCAGGGTCTTCTATTCGATTCCATTTGTCGACTTATCAGTTTTTAGGCCAATACCAAGCTGTTTTCAATACTGTAGCTCTGTAATTGAGTTTGAAGTCAGGGATGGTAATGCCTCCAGACTATCCTTTATTGTGTCTGTATTTCTATCCACAACCAAATCTATGTATAATAAAGGCTGATGGCTGTCTGTAATTTTTATTTCATGAATATATATTGATTGATTTGTTGATTTAAAAGATAGCCTATCACATAAAATTTTTATTATCCTATCCCTTGACTTAATACACATAACACAAATTCCCTGCGAACAAGGATTGTATTTTCCCTTCATGTAGGATGCATTCAACAAATAGCTACTGAGTGTAAATCAATGACATCATACATCAAACAGAGACTCATAAGTTGGGGGCTAGCAAGAGACTTCTTTTTTGAATGGAAAATTAATTGTGAAGATGGCCCTGATGTGGAAAGCAATGGTTTCCATAGGTGAGAAGTGTGGAGAATGCTGAAAACTAACAGAAATGCTAGAAGAGATAAAGCTGTGATAGGGGTAGAAGGTCAAGGATAGATAACGTTTTAAATGTATTACAGAACTCCTTATATTCAGGACAAGATAAATTAAGTCTGGAAGATAAAATAAAAGGAATATTGACTCTATACATATTATACACACTTTCCATACATGGACCAAGGATGTCTTTGCCTTTCTTTCAAAGTATTTCTAAAGCCCATTTTAAATTTATAATTTATTTATTTTAAGCACATTTAGAAATGCTAAAGGGAAAGCTCAAGCATCTGTAAAGGATCCAACGAGTGCTTTTCCATTCTCGGTCGTCCAGCATACCAAACGCATAACCTTTGACCATCTTCAAGCATCTGCTCCTTGAATATGCTTTGATGAGAATGTACCAACAAAAATAAACATAGCTACTAACCTTCTGTACCGCGGCACCAGCTAGTGAGAAACAATAGGAACCTCAGAATAGTGAGCCACCTCAGAAGCCGCACACGCTGCTCCGTCAGAAAGGTCAAGGGCAAGTGTACTTGGCATTGAATTTAGATATCAATGGATAGAACTTCTTTTCTCTGGGCAACGGCTTTGAAGAGTCACTAGGAGACACACAAATAAAAATTTCATTTACTAAGGTCCCAGGTTTGGCTAAGAGAACTAATACCTACATATGTTGAAACATCACTTTTAATAAAAAGTTAGAGTGTGTAAAGAATTGAGATGAATGAGGGGAAAAGTGACAAGGGAAAAAAAAGCAAAAAAGTAGGATTTTCTTAGAGTATGCCAAAGTTCAAATTATGTTTAATAACCTTTCTAATTTTATGAGGTATAAATATGATGATAGTCATGTCATGACATCATTTAGCCCTGGAATTGAAAGAGTGCTTGGTCATTTAGCTAATGGAGTTGAGGATGGTACTGGCATGAAACATATAGTGAGGGGTGACATGTTCTTTCTTTCAGGATCATAGGCGCCTTCCTGAGGCTGCATATAAGGGACTATTATATTGACTTTCAGAAACATCTTGACATTTCCATTAAAATCACGATTTTGACAGGTTTATGTATTCAGCTCCTTTCATTTGCATGAGATTGAAACTTGACATTAGAAATCTCAGACCAAATGCATCTTAAACCTCACACACTTGCATATTTATATGTTCATATAGCAAATAAAACTTGTAAGCCTGTATGACATATATTAAATTTTAGTAGAGCACATGTTTTACTATTTGGGTTGAATTTCTCATTAACTAGACAAGCATTAATCTACTAAAAAGATTGAAAATATTTTTAAAAACTTCAATAGAGGTGGTCAGAATAAAAGTTATAGTTTTGACCATAGCCAGAATACTCACTGTACTCTAAGTTCAGCATGCCAGGCTTTTAGTTCAATTCTTTTGGGTTTTATGAGGATTTTTTATATTACTTTTGTTATGTAATATAATATAATGTAATGTTATATAATATAATGCAATGTTAGTATTTTTCATACATTTTTGCTTATTTTTCTAATGGTTGGGAATTTTATCGAAAGCCATCAAATTTCACTTACTCAAGGACCACTGCACAAGCTTGTTGTCACTTAGTCAAAGTGAACTTTCCCTGCAGTGGTCTGTAGGCTATGGCTTCACAATTCAAAAGGTTTTCATTGGGCCAGAAGTATTGGTATCAATTCCAAGACTGCTAGACACAGAAATTTTGTTCCCACCCTAGAAGTGCTAAAACAGAGAGTCTAAATTAGAATGCCATACTTGAATGATTCCTATACATATTTAAATTTGAAAAAAAATATAGTTTAAACAATAGTTAAAATGAAAACAAATGAAAAATTTGCAAAATATTTCATTATTTTCTCTTTAAAATAATTGATATATATTACACAATAATCAACTTAACACTGATCTTTTTACTAGAAACCTCCAGTCAATTACAAACTTCTCATATTCTCCAGAGATCAGAATATAAATTTTATTCCCAGGAAATCCCACTACAACAGAGTTTGGCAAACTGACTGTGGAATTGAATTAAGCTTAGAGTCTGTTTTTCTATTGTCTGTGAGTTAAGGAAAGAAGTCTTTAAAATTCTTTAGATATAAAAATCAAAGATACAATAATATTATGTGACAAAATTTAGATAGTGTTAACTTTAGGTTACATAAAGCTTTACATAGGAAGTGGCTATGATGTGTATACTTAAGTAGATATAGAAAAGACTATCTCCTTCAAAGAAGAATGTTTATCCTTTGTGTGCAAAACAGAAAAATTGCACTCTATAATATAGATTTGATAAGCGTGATTTATGATAACAGTCTTAGTTAATCACATTATCAGATTAATATACTCTGTAATGTTATGTATGTTAAGGAATTCAAGCAAGATGGATAAAGAAATAAATATGCCAATAAGAAATTATGCTCATTTTGCTTTGTGATCAGTAATGTGACCTCAAACTGTCCATGACATGTGTATTCTTAGTATGATGTTAATCTTGGAGGTTATTAGGTGTCTCAGTTTGTGTGTGTGCATGTGTACATATTTGTGTGTGTTAGTGAGTTTGTGTGTGTGTGTGTGTGTGTGTGTGTGTGAGAGAGAGAGAGAGAGAGAGAGAGAGAGAGAGAGAGAGAGAGAGAGAGAGAACAGGTAAAACTGGATAATTTATAATAAATAAAAATGATGTTGAGCTACGCGTATTAGCTGAGATAATTTCTTGGTCTGTAACCACATGCTCAAAGGCAAGAGCAAAGATGGGGTCAAATGAGCATTTTTTATAAAGTAACTTATCTCAGCTCATGGCCTGATCTAGTGTTACAGGTCTTTTACCTTGTAATAGTACAATGGCACTTAAACACGAGTTTTGAAGAGAAAACATGTTCCATAACTTGAGAGCATGATATGTTAAGAAGCCTGATAGATAATAAATGACTTTAGGGTTGAAATCATGACCCCGTGGGTACAAGTTCTTGCTGCCGATCCCAAAGATCTAAATCCAGTCCCTGAACTGACCACTGTCAGGGTGGAACCAGAGGCCTGACTCTTCTGACCCCCGCCAGGTTCATGGCACATATACACATAAACAGATTCTCTCTCTGTCTCTCTCAAAATATTTACAAATAAAACCTGGCTTCCTATTTACTTGCTATTCTTTTTTAAAGATAAAGATCTTGTGTGAATCTCCCTTAACTTATGTTGTGTCCAGGCTATCTATCATCTATCTATCTATCTATCTATCTATCTATCTATCTATCTATCTATAATATTTAAATATGGTTTTAAATTTTAGAGTAGATATCCCCAATCTGCCCACTCCACTAGTGCCGTAAAATCAGCCCAAGGAATATTCACAAAACTAGAAAAGTATGAAATGGTTGATGAGGCGATGAATAGGAAAAATACTATGTCAGCACCCCCAGAATGTACCTAAGAGAGATAAGGAACACTCACTATTCAGACAGCTGTGCCTTAATGTATAGTAGCCAAGTAGAAAAAAAAGAACTGACAGGAAATGGAAGAAACAGAACTCTGTGAAAATGAATCAGTTAGGAAATAGGGACAAGCCTCCATAGACTACAAAGACACTGGTGTAGTATGGCAGAATATGATGCTATTCTACTCAATGTCTCAGTCACAGAGAAAAGAAATACTTCCCTTTCTCTCCACAGTAATAATACAAATAAAACAGTGCAATGTGTGCCATGATGAAACAAACTTTCCACTCAAACATTTAGAAGGAAAGTGTGTTGTAGAGAGAAGCTGCAGCTGTTTAGAATAAGAGAACCTGTGGATAAGGTCACTGCCAATGCCATGGAATGGTTTCACCATTCTACGCAGTGAGTAGAAGAATCAGCAATGTCTAGGCTCCTTTTGCTGTAGTCAGGAGTTAGAGATCACACTGACAGGAGCAAAGGGATCCAGTGCTAGGAGTAACAGATGGTGAAACAATGGATCGTTTTAGAATCTGAATTTCAAAATTTACTATGATTCTCTACACAGATGGTAAATCATCCTAAAGAACTTGAAAATCCAAAGCAACAAGACCCCAAAGAAAAGGTTAATTATATTTTGTGAATGAGAAAACTTGCCTAGAAAGAACTTTTTGAAACACCTATGGGGTCTTTAAATAGGACTTAAGCAATGTACATTGGATGAGTCACTGAAATTAATTTATTTAAAAATATGTGTATATTTTGAGTTTTGCCACAGAGAAGAAAACATGTTTCATGGCTCCAGCAATGAGTGTCATTTTGAGATTCATCTAGTGCTTCCTCCAGGGTCTGAAACCTGGCTCATTTATCAGCATAAAATAGGCCAATTTAAAAAGAAAAAAGGGAATTTTCCCTCTTTTGCTAATTGTCAGCAAAGAAGAATTAAGAATTGAATAAAAATATAGGAAGTCAGGAGGTGAAGAGGTATCTCTTTTAGCTGCTTCAGCCTCCTGAGGGTGTGTGCCAGTAATTTGTGAAGATGTGTGGGCACTGAATTAAGCCATGCACAAAGCCTCTCCGGTGACTGGAAACTCCAGTAGCTGATCTGACTGGAGTAGAGCAGGTGCTAAGTGGATTTTCGAAAATGAATCAAGAGTATTGTATCACGTTCTTCCCACACCTTATGACAGCCTACCATTCTCATGGGCATGCCTCCTGAAAATGAAGTGGCCAAGAGTAGTGGGAAAAAAAATTGGGAATGGGGAGGGGGAGTAAGAAAAGGAGATTGTCATGATTTGGGCTTGATTTTGGAAAAAATCAGAAAAGTGTCCTGAAATCTGAAGTGCTGAAAACTATATTTAGTTATATTTCTACTTCATTGGTGATTTAGTAAGTTTATCCTCCAATCTTGCTACCCGTTACTAAATTTTGAAATAAAGTCCCATACAACTTTGGGATAAATTAGCAACAATTAAAACCATCCATTGCAGTTCATCTTTATTCTACATTCTTTCCCTCTCTTCCTCACGTGTTGTTTGCTTTCATAAAGATAGGTCCATGGCAACACAATAGACCACAGTTGTAGATGCATCTGCCTGCTCTCAAGAAGGACCACCGAGCCACTATAAGTCAGCCTGCAAAGTATGAAAAAGAATTTTCTGACTTGCGAACATTCAAATATTTTTATCAGCCATAAAAATATTTGTGTGTGTGTGTGTGTGGTGTCTAACTGAAGCATTCTAAAGAAGCAAATGCTCATTGAGTAAATGTAAAACCATCCAAGAGGAAACGTTTTTCTTTTAGGCAGGCATTAAGGATACTCTCCCAGAGAAGTAAATTTCTTTAAGGATAAGAAGAATTTTACAGGCTTACTGTATCTGCTACAGAAAATGCAATATGCAGTTGCTTCAAAAAAAGAATCTGTCGTCTTACCCCACTTTCGTTCACCGAGCAACTACTACCTTCATTTGAAATGCTAGAGTATTTTCCTGATGTATTTTTTTTCATTTCATGAAACTTCTAGTGGTATTCTAGATAAGGGACACTTCTCAGTTACCCCAAAACTTAGCAAGTGGAACAATGTGACCCTAGAGTCGGTTTTAACTACCTTGAACATAGCCTATAACATCATGACCCTGAATCTCACAATGGGAAAGTAACAAGGAACAACAATAACTGGATATAAAGACTAGAAAAGGAAGTGATTCTAAAAAAAAAAAAAAAACACTTTTCTTGCAAGATAATGTGCTGCCATTTAAACAATGGACTGAAAACTACACACACACATACACACACATGCACACATGCATATACATGCATACACAGATGCATTCATTTAGCAGTAAAGCAATCTTTGTCATTCTAACAGGAGACATATAGAAAACAGGTTCTGTTGATGTCCACCCCACATGATAATCACTAGGTTCACGACATGGATCAACTCTTTATTTTGTTACTCATTTTTGTGTTTCTTCACTTTGGAACCTAGCAATTGCAATATAACTGATTGAAATATTTTACAGCCATCATAAACAAGGACATTTCCCACAGAATAAACATTTATATCATATTTTTTAAATCTGGGAGAGAATTTCACATCTTTTTCTATCCAATATTCACTCAGTATTATGTAATAATCACAAATGCAAGAAAGGATTTTTTGGCACACTATAAATAACAAAATGATATTAAACATTGGGTTTTGTATAAAGATAGTAAAATACTATTCTATAAACTAAAAGTTTAATATTTTTTGTGTATTTGAAGTTATTGAAAAATGAAAATATTGTCTCTAAATTTCCAATAATGATGCCACTCAGGAGTTCAACCCAGTGAACATCTGAGGACACAAGACACAAACATGTTTTCTATGCATTGCAGAGATACAATGCCTTGTGTTTCTGGGGCTGGAAAAATGAAGGGCTGAAAAGAACAAAGGGCTGATTTTTACCCTGTTCAGTAAAAAGTGATAAAATGGATTATCCTCTCAGTTCAGTCTTGACTTCACAGTAATGATTCTTATCAAATACAAGGAGGCTTTCACAACTAAAAATTATTCAAATGATTAAAATTCCTCCTTGTAAATGAGAAGAAAACTTAATAATCTGAGGTAATAATTTGAGGATATCTGTGAGGGAACAGAAGTGAAATATAAAATTATTTTCAAGTCTTGGTTGCTCAGAACCTGAGAGGTAGGTGGGTCTTGGATCAAATCAGGGATGGAATCTTTTAGCAGAGAATTAAATACTTAGAGTGAATTCTAATTATTAATAGAGCTGCATTATTTTTTTGTTAGATCTTTGGTTCCAACCAAGGAAAACTTGCATTCTGATTTTCAACCTGTGAAGTAAAGGCTTGCCATTTTTAAGGACTATCTTTGGCTTCCTTTATTTATATAAATCTATGCGTGCTTCTGTATGTGAGAAGAGCGTATGAACAACACTGAGAGGGAATTTTATAGCTAATGGAAGAAGACTGTTAGTGTGAATTCCCAAAGCTTCATGTTGATGAGTGACAGCAGCGTGCTGCACAGGAAATGGGTACAGGACAGCTTGGGACAACCATCAGCGACCTCCGCAAAGGCCAAAAGACCACAGCATGTACACCCCAAGCCTGTATCCAGAACCACACCAGTTTATCAACCTAAACTTCATACATCACTCTCCCTAACAGAAAAGTCCAGAAACTGGAGCCTTGGCCAAACAAAAGTCATTGAATTTAGTCTCTTAGTCATTACCATGTTAAAAAAAAAAAAGATCACAAATCTTGGATTTAATATTTGTAAGCTGTCTGCCACTTGTAAAATGACAATAATGTACTAAACTCATTAACATTGTTGTGATGGGCACTAAGTAACTTTTAGTGATTATTAGCAAGGCATTTTCTGGTAGTTTGCAATGAACTACAGATGGGAACACAATAGAGTTTGAAATTTAATACATTTTAATTACTCTTTTCGTTTCTTTTGGTTAATAATGTAAGATTTAGAATTCTTTGACTCTTAGGGTCTCTGTGATAAACACTCAAGGAATAAAATGATTTATAAAATATGCTATTAACAAATATTTTTATACCTACATTAACTTATTTTTATGTAAAACATATAGAGTTGTCAAACATCTTGAAAATCGATAAATAGTCATGCAGTTATTACAAAAGTCCACAGCCGCTAAAATTTTCCTGTAAGTATGAATTTGGATAAAAGAGTAAACATTAACGCAGGGGAACTCTCAATAATGAAAGCAAATAGAGAAGACCTGCCATTAAGACAGATTCCATTTGATAGTTCACCAAGATAGTAGTTTTAAAAGAAATAAATGATGCAGTCTCTCACTGGAAAGAAAGTATCCTAGAGTTTTTTTAAGTGATGAGAAAATAAGACAAATCAATGAGTAGAAAATATTCTAGAGTCTTTTACTTTTAAGAGGCATTTTCAGAATAGCAAGAGAGGTTGCTATTCCTTTATTCTCTCCCACTGCAATAATCTTTTCACTTTCGTTTATGAAAAATGAAACAGAATTAAAGAGTGATATAGCAGAGACATTTCAAAGAAAGTACAGTCCGATTTATCGGGCTCAAATGTAATCCCATTCCTTGTTAAGTCTGCAACCCTAGTGAAACATGTCATTCTTGAGTCCCCGCTTCTCTTACAGAATTCATGTGAGAGCATCGTGGTGTGTGCCTTCTTTGTGGCTAGGGCTATTGTAAGGGATAAATAACATGACACATGTCAAGCAAATTCAACATATGTCAGGCACATGTTACACTTATCAGTGTTCACTCTATTATTATGCTGGCTAGAACAGGGTTTTCACTAGAGCCTCTGTGCTTATTAAAGTCCTTGCAGAGAGCTGTGCTTAAAAATGTTTAGGAAACAATAAATGGGAAGAACATGGGGACAGTATATTGACTGTAAGTTTTCTGAGATATTTCAATTTTCTAAGAGCGTATCATAAACTTCGAGAAAGAGGGAAAACTATGTAGGGATTTTCAATTCTGTCTGAAATGTCTTTTAAATGTAGACTTGTATACTTACAGAGCAGACACCGAAAATGACATCTTTTATCTATTGTCATCCTATTGGAAGTCCAAGATAAAATTTCTTATCCATTTATTAAATGTTTAGGCTCTACATGTCAAGGTTACCTTAAAACTATCATCATTGATCTCATTATCTTTCATTTAAACAACTTAACTATGGGTTTTGATTGAAGAATGAATTCTGAACTCTTTAAAATGGTTTTCAGTGAATTTGTTAAGTTGAAAACTTTACTTTCCATCCACGTTCCAAAAATCCTGAAAACACTATATTTCCTATGTTTATAATGATAAATGCTATTTCTCTGTTTCACAACCCATCGTGGTTTGAAGGTAAAAGGCCCCATGTGTTTCAAGTATCTGTGGGCTTGACCCCCAAATGGTAGTATTTTGTTAGAAGGTTGTGGGATCTGTTTGGGCTATGGAGCTTCAGCTGGAGGAGAAGCATCTCTGAGTGTAGGCATTAAGGGTTACAGCCTGAATCTACTTTCTGGCCAACTAATATATGACTCTTTGTATACTCCTACTCCATCATGATTTTCTCACCATACTGGACTCACTCCTTGCAGACCTGAATATTAGCGCATCCTCTTCTGAAGTTGCTTTTCTGGCAGCTATTATATCTTATTTATTCTTAAAAATTAACTTTATACCCATTCACCTATCAGCATAGATATGTCTGAAAGTCTTTGCAAGAATTCTTTCTAAGGGGCTGGAGAGATGGCTCAGTGGTTAAGAGCATTGCCTGCTCTTCCAAAGGTCCTGAGTTCAATTCCTGGCAACCACATGGTGGCTCACAACCATCTGTAATGAGGTCTGGTGCCCTCTTCTGACCTGCAGACATACACACAGACAGAATATTGTATACATAATAAATTAATAAATATTTTAAAAAAAGAATTATTTCTAAGACAAAAAGTTACTTCTCTATATTTTTTTATGGTGTCTACTTAAAGCAAATTGTTTTTATAAAGGTAAAAATTGTGTATGAACACATTTTTCCTACTTTTTAAATTGACAGGAGAAACACAGCATGACTCACTTTTCTTCCAAACTTCAATGTCTAAAGTAGTGTGTCACCCCTGTGGCTGTTGAAGTGGTTCAGTACTTCCTGCTCTTGTGGAGGACCAAAATTTGGTTCCCAGCACCCATATCTGGAGGCTCACAACTGCCTGTAATTCTAGCTACAGAGGATCCGACGCTATCTTCTTGCCTCTGTAGGTGCATGCAGACAGGTTGCATGCAGTCACATAGACATACACATGAATAAGCGTAGTTTAAAATGGGAAAAAATAATGGGTAACTTTTATTATGTGATCATAAAGTCAGTTTTGATAATTACTATACTCTAGAAAAGTACCAAAGCTTGAGTCCTGCTGATGTGAGACAGAATTAATATTTCCATTTATGGAAGACATATCTCTGGTTAGTGACATACTGAAACAGATCTGTCTCAAGGCAGGTGACTAGAGGTATGTTTGCTTACAGGTAGTGAATGAAAGCCAATCAAATTTTATCAGTTTCTCCCAAATCTAAAATATATTTCCCTGTTTCTTATCAGCAAGGTGATTGGCATAATAACAGATTATGTGAATCAGGAGGCAGATCAGAGTTTATCAACCAGAAAAACGTGAGCATCACCTACATGTGGAAATTTTATAACCAGTTTTTGCATTTGACAAATGCTACTGATGAAAATATCATTAAATTGCTGAGAAAATATACTATTCAATTTGAAGAAGCCATTTTCTTATTATAAATAAACCTAAATCTTACTTAATATATCCTGCAATACAGAACAAAGTAAATGTTTTATGTTACTGAAAGAGTGGCTGGATTGATATTTTCAAATAGATGAGTCCTTCTGGAGTCTCCATCACCATCACAAAGAAGATAAGTCTTGTTTGATTTAACTAAAATGGAAAAATAAATTCTGTTGAACATTTAAACAGATCAAGTAGAATATTGAGAGAGATGCCAAAGTGTGGCATTTTAACAGCCAAGAAAATTTTGATCAAAGCTTTTCTATATGACTTCCTCTGAGTTCAAAGTCTTTTTCAAAATAGAAACAAGGACAGGTAGTTACCAAGTATATGTGTCCTGGAATGTGTGGTCAATGAAATAACTAAATTAAGGAAAGAAAGGTAGATGTTGAGGTAAGGAAGCTTTCTCCTTTACAAAGTTCATCTTTGTTTTGTTTTCCTGCAGCACTGCACATGGAACATGCTCCGTTACCAAGAGATGCCTCTAGTTCTCTTTTTCATGTTTATTTAGAGATAGGTTGACCATGCTGGCCCAAATTATTAACACTCCTGCCCAATACCTAGGTTGTTGTGATTTGAGGATAGTACTGTAAACACAGCTATTTTCATTTATATATTCAAAAAGCCTTCAGTCTTAAGCAAATGCAATTATTGGTCAATGCTATGAAGTGCTTTTATCTATTTCAAACCTGATTTGAAAAATACTCTAGCTTGTTCACACCCTTAAACACACCTTCACTAAAATTTCACATTGTCAGGAGATAATTTTTCTGAGCACCTTTTCTAAAATAGATTTTCTCCATTCTCATCCCCTGACCCTAACCCTTAACCTAAACAGCAAAAAATAAATCTTAAAATGTTGTTCCCTCTAGCCAGTGGAATAAGATAAGAGAAAAGGAATTAAGGCCTAAATATTAGAAGTAAAAATTAGAAGCTGATTCTTCATAGATAAATGTACTTTGGTTAAAAAAAAATCACAAGCCATTATAAAAATTCATCTCATAGTAAACTCATTTAGTATGGGGGACAAATAAAATCACCAATGCCTGAAAGATGTTTGTAGTTCTTTGAACTACCACTAATATGGGTACACCCATTTCTGCAATGTCAGCTAATTCTCAACAAACATTAGTTGAGTAAGAGATCACTTTTTTATAGAAAGATATATGGGAAGAAATAAATATATGTACTGAATCAGTGTTAGCCTTTGTCTTATTTTATTAAGAAAAAATTTCATCAAAATGTGGAGTCTAAAAATGATCCAGACCTCAGAATAATACAAAGATTTTTTTTTCAGAAAATTCAAGTCATGATTTCTAAAGTAGGAAATAAAAATGCAAAAGGTAGAAAAACAATAAATGGAATGTCATTTATCTAAAGATAAAAGCCATCAATTATCAAAAGTGAGATAGAGAAAACCCACACCAAATGGGAATACACACTTTTAAGGCTTATTTTTTTAGAAAAGTCTTATCTATGATTCATTAAATCTCTGACATATTATCAATAACAATATTATAGATAACATTAAAATAATGGTAAAGAACTCAAAACCTCCACAAAAAATGTGTAAATCTAAGTTAACAGTGCTTTCAACTGTGGTTCATCATTGCTAGCCACCAAAACAGTCGTACCTTAGTAACTAAAATTTGATGTCACAAATCTTGCTGCTATACATTTGTATATGGGGCAACTAGTAAAGTTATACTTTCTTGCTAGTTTAAATGGTGTAACCACTTCTGAAAACTGCATGGCCATTCCTGCTAAAATTGAAACATGCAACACCACTATGTCGGTGCTAACTCATCCTTAGGGTCTTAAATTCTCCCACTGTTAACTTTATTAATTATATCCAGAGACTTCAGTATAAATGCTCATAGCCTTATCTTTCATGGGTATGGTTTTGAATCATAATGGCCTTCATAGATTAATAGATTTGAATGCTTGGCCACCAGGGAGTGGCATTATTAGGAGGTTTGGCCTTGTTAGAGTAGCTGTGACTTTGGCGAAGGAAGTTGTCAGTGGAGGTGAGCTTTGAAGTTTTAAATGCTCAAGCCAAACCCAGTGTCTTACTCTATTCCTGTTGTCTGACAATTCAGCTGTAGAGTCTAAGTTCCTTCTTCAACACCATGTCTGCCTGCACGCGACAATGCTTCCTGCCTTGACGATTATGGACTAAAACTCTGAAATTTCAAGCCAGTCCCAAACAAATGTTTTCTATATAAATAGTTGCCATGTTCATAATGTCCCATTTCCATCATTAGAAACCCTAAGACAATAAGCACACTTAAGTGATTCCCAAGGCATCTCAGGAGAATACATTTCATTGTGATACGTTCGTATCTTCAATGTATGTTCATATCTTCATATATCCATATCATATGTTCTTATGCTCATTGTTCAGGGAGAAGAAAATCTTATAGATATACTACAGCATATGTGTACGTTTCTAAAACATTATGCCAAGCAACAGAGATAGACACAAATATTAGATGTCTTCTAAGTACATGGATTTGATGTGTAAGGTTTGATTTATTAAGGGACAGTTGAAAGCAGATGAAAGGTGTCTGTTGGGCATGGGAATTGAGCTATAGGAAGCACTGAGGTACTTTATTCAATGATGGAAATATTCTGTCTGACTGGAATGATAATTTAAATCTGTGAAAGTTTTAAGCCCTACCTTATCACAGGTATAATATTTCTGACTATCACGATGGTGCATGCCTATAATCCCAGCACTAAGGAATTTTAGACAGGAAAACAAGTGCTCAAGGTCATCCTTCATTCCATAGTACTTTTAAAAAAGATTTGCTAAATTTGAATTTTCTGTGTTTAGGTGTTTACCTTAATGCATGAATGTATCGGTGTATGTATGTATGTATACATGTATGTCAGTGCTTATTTGTATATGCATGTAAATATGTATTATGTGTGTAAGTATGTATGTACATGTGTGTATACGTATGTGTATATTTTAAGGAAGGTCAAAAGGGATATTGGATCCCCTGGAACAGGAGTTACAGATAGTTGTGAGCCTCCAAGTGAACCAAACCAGGAATCTAGACAGAAGCAGCAAGTGTGCTCACCACCGAGAAATCTCTCCTTCCTATTCTATAATGTCTTACCTGGGTTACATGAAACCCTACCTATTTTACTTAAAGGGTAAAAAAAAGGAAAAGAAACCAAACTTCAAATATGAATTCCACCTTTTTTTCAATTTTGGGGCACAAAAACAAATTCTTAAAATGGGCTTTGAGAGAAAATTAAGGTCTTTTACAAAAATCCCCAAATCATTTAGATACTTTTGAGCACACACAAAACCACACTCAATTATGTCTACTACGGCATAACCTGAAAATAATCATACTGAGGCACAAAATGGAAAAACAAAACAAAACAAAAATCCACGAACCATAATTTCCCCAAATCAGGAAAAATTGATGTCTTTATGTTTTAATTTTTCTCCTGTCTCTTAATGAATAATTTCCTTTCATTCTTTTACTGCCATTTACCAAATTCATTTTATTTCCTAAGCCATGTTTTAAAATACAGAGGGCTTGGAATGAACAACATTTATGGTTCATTTTTTTGCAAGCTCTTTGCCAGTTGATAGCTAATGTTTACAATTAAAAGTCCAAACATGCATTATATCTCCAAAGATAGAATAAAAAAATAACTTTATTTTTAAAATATGGAAATATATCACTGTCATACTGTTCATTTGTCAAGACACCATATTTAAACTATCTTTTTTTGGTAGAACTAATACAATTTGTGTTTTTCTTTAAAAGATTTAATGAAGATTAGGAACCAGGCCCATTTTCTCTCAAAAGTGTTGGCTACACATTTAGTATCAAATGGTCCATTATGCAAAAGAAGTTTTTATGGATGCATGGAATAATAACAGCACAGGATTGTGTGTTTGCTTCCCAAATGAAACTCTCTCAATTTCACAATATTGTTATTATTTTCCTTTGGGAAATTGCAAGACACTCTTGAATATTTACCTGCCTGGTAAATATTTCCCCAATCCCACCTTAGGATTTTGTATTCTACAAAGGTTATCTCACAGTTCTCTGATGCTGGAGGTAGCTATCATCCTTTAGGACCAGGTGAGAGATGAATGAGTGCCACGTTTGTAAAAATTCTTTCTCCCAATTTTGAATGTAGGAAAATTGTCACTGATGAGAGACCGGATGCTCGTTCTGACCCTACTTCATACTTCCTAGAATGATTAATCTGTTCCCACTCATTTTTTTTGTATTTTATAAGTATACCTCGACAACTTATAAAGACAAAAAATAAATTAAAACTTCAAAGATAACAGGCTCATTTAAGTATCATATATGAGTTAAGGGGACCACATGTCAGTCACAAAGCGTGCTACTGATTCTGGTGAATGACCCTAAGACCATAAAGATGGGCACAATATGACTTTTTAAACTTCTAAATTATTGTAAAAGGAAGATTGTCTATATTTTAGGTTAAATCTTTCATTTATAATTCCTTGATTAAAAAATAATGTTCAGGTTATATGCAAGCTAAGTAGAAACTCCGTGATGATCCTAAATCAGTTTAATTTTCAACACAAGGGAAAAACATATTTCTTAACTTTTCTCATTTGTAGCGCATTAAGAGAAGGGGTTTCATCTTTTCTTTTCAAGAACAATAAGAAAGACACAAGGTTAACCAAGGAAATAATCATTTATTAAACAATTTATGAGAGGGTATCATATTCAAGTTTGTTTTCTAAGACATAGTCCTTTTCTCAAAATTATCAGAATAATCAGCTAATCTTTTAAAAATAGTGACAAAACAAATCTCACAGTTCATGAGATGTGTGTATGTTCATGCATGCGTGTGCACACATACACACATACAAATAAACAAGGCCAATACAAAACACTTCAGTTAGGAGAATAGAGAAGATAGGCACTGGGCTCTATCATGTTTTGGAATTTCCCATATTTTTCCACGTAGTTGTTGGGTTGACTCCCTAGAGAGAGTGTTGAGAGGCACCATGAAACCAAGTCTTTTCAGATGTCTTTGGGCTCTGGCTTTCATTTTTCATAAGGGATTGACTATGTCTGAGGTGGTCCTCAACTTCTAAGGAGAGAACTGTTGCAAGAGGAAGCATCCTGATCCTCCCCTGGTCTCCACTTCCTGCATAACTCTTTGCCCCCCACTGTCTTCCATTTTCAGTTCTCACTGAGGATCAAATGAAAGGGCATTCATCCCGAACTGTGAATCTACAAAGCTGAGATCATAATAAGTAGCCAGCCTCAGGTATTTATTAGAGAAATAAAAGCTGACTGCTACAGGCTATGCATGCTTTATTGACTTAATAACTTTGCTTTCTTTCACTAATCTTTCCATTCTTTCCTAGGCTCTGTGGTTAAGGAGTAAATGTGGTGAACAAGACTATAATAAAGTGTTATCACTTATGGTATTTATGGGTACTGGACCTATTCAAATACTTGTTAATATTTAATTAAACTGAGAATTTGTATTTGGCAACCCTACCTACAGGCCAGGTAGGAAGTTGAAGTTGATAGATAGGTTTATAGAACCACTCAAAGTAATGGATGATGATACCTTGCTTGTTGAAAATAAAAACATCATGTTCAAGGACTGAGTAATACTAGAGGAACCTGAAACAAAGACTTTTAAATAAGTCTCCTAAACATATTGTGGCCTTTATACTTGGATTAAAAGCCAAAACTGCATCTCTTTCAGACAATAATTTATTCTAAGGTCAATTCCAAACCATCACAATACAATCAATTTAACAAATAATGCATTGGTTAACAACCTCGGCATTATTATTACTATCTTAAGGAAGTCTCAGAAATCATAAGAATTATGTTCTGTCAAGAAAAAAAATACGAGTGTTTATCACAGTCTATTGCAAAGAACTGCTACTACACAGACAAGCACTTACAAACGTACTACCTACAATGGAATTTTAATGTAAGGTTTCTGGGGAATTTCAGTGAAATTCAATGCAGCTATAAAGAAATGTGTCTTTTTTTTTTTGTCTATATGGGCCACTAGACTGTGAGGTTCTTTGTGCAGTATTTGTGCCTAGTTACTCATACACTCTGGTACAACTATCAGTGCAACACATCTATCTTTCTCTGGAACATGATAAATAGGGTTCATTTAAGAAATTGTGTGTGTGTGTGTGTGTGTGTGTGTGTGTGTGTGTGTGTGTGTATACATGTGCCACATTCATGCAGGGCCTCATAGATGTCAGAAGAGGGTGACAGATGCTTAGGAATTGTTTACAGTTTACAGTTGCTACATGGGTGCTGGGAACCAAATCAATCCACTCCAAGATCAGTAAGCCTGTTAAGTGTTGAACCATCTCTTGATCCCCTAAATACATTTAAAGCTCATAAAATAATGTGCCCTTTCATAGTCTTAGCAAAATGCATCACAAGGTACAAAACATATCAATACAATTGGTAAGATGGTAAGTCATCAAATCTAGGTATGTCCCTATAGGGATTTCTTCACATACATAGGTTAAATGCATGTAAATGTGATTGGGATTTCAAAGCATTGTTTAAAAGTGAGAATAGGGGAAACATCAACATGGTGTCTGATGCACACAGCTATTCTCTCCATAGCCATGAATGTGATATATAGACAGGCAATTAGAGTAAAACTCACAAAGGGAAAGAAGTATAAGCCAGAACCTGTAAATGGCTAGAAAAGGTCCTAGTTCACATCTGGAAAGAAAGATGCCACATGTCAATATCTGTTTTCAACAATTATTTCACCTAATTGCAGCATTAATTATTTTCCACAGCTGACATCCTCAGCTTGATGAAAACACACCGTCACCAAGGACAAATATTCTTTGCTTCTACCAAAGGAACTGAAAAAACAAAGCCTTCCTACCAGGGAGGAATGTTACTCAAGCCAACAACAGCACCAGAAGCAATCGTTTGTCTGTAATAAAACCCAGATATTGTCAATAGGGAGGAGGAATAAAACTCCTCCACAAGTCTTTGAAATACTCAACCTTAGCAGGGATTAGGCTAATCAAAATAGAAACATGCTAAGTAATATCCTCTCCAAAGAAACCATTGCTTGAGGTTTTAAAAATCACATAATAAAACTACTTAATTGCAGCCATTGAGAATGTATAGATATTTCAGATTATGGTTATACAGTTAAAATATTTTGTCTTGCTATTACTTTTTGTATAAAGCAGACATATTTACTATAGCTAATAAAGTAAGCAATGCTTCCTAGTATATCACTAAAGGGTATTTTATATACTATGCACTTAATAAGCAGGTATTCTTCCTACCCAATGGGCTTTCCAAGAAATATTATATATGGAAGTAATGGGGGGGATGTTCTATCTGATTTGTCAATTTTAAATACAGTGGTGGAAACCAACAATTTTCAACATTTTTCTCCTGTTGAATATAAGTTAATAATAGCACAAAATCCTATTTGGAATCATGTAGGAAAATCAATTAGGAAATAATATCAATAGCCTACAGTCAGGTGGTCCCTTGCAAGCTACTGAGAAAAATAGACATAAAAATGTTTTCCTTAAGTAGTTTGCAGTCATGTTGGAAAGAGAATGAACAACAGACAGCATGAGAGAAAAATGCAAGACAAGAAAGCAGCTGAATTTGAGAGGAGCCAGGAATCTACAGCATGGGATGTGCCAATTACCAAAACAAATTGATGGGCCACATTACTATTCACTGTTCTGGCATTTATTTGTTTTTGTACTCTGGATTTTGGCACTGGCTACAGCTTTACTATGGGGAAAAGAGATCTGAGCGCATTTGTGTGGACAGTAGATTAGCAGCATGGCCTGGGGGATGAGGCAAGTGGATTTTCTTCTTAGTATTTTTCATGGATTATTGTCTAAAGGGGAGGACGAGCTTTCTTTCCTCCATGGGGTCCTGTTGAAAATACTCCATGAGTGATTGCATTTAATTTTCCTTTTAAGAAGGGTTTAATCAAAAGTACACAATATAAAGATTCCAGGACAGTCTTATAGTCCCCAACAGCATATAACTAAGCATATGGGAAAATGGAGTCCTTGCAGAATTTTCAAAACAAAACCAGGCAAGCAATTTATATAGCTATAAAACTTTTCAAAATTATTTAACTTTAAAAATATCCATGCTATAATCCTAAACTGTAAATAGATGTTACACATATGTAACTGACTTTAAAAATACAACTTTAGAGCATTGTTTGTGGGTATAGAGAAGGGTTGAATAAATCGACGAAGAAGTCTGGATAAGAGTACACAAATATTGGGAATTCATTTTGAAAGATCTTTCAAGATAGAGTCTATGACTTATCTGAGGGAGGGGAAAAACTGTGGGTACCATGGACCAAATGAAATCCCCCGATCGCTTTTTCTTCAGCTTTGCTTCTATACTTTGCATTAAGTGACAACTAGCTTGTGCCAAATACCTTGAAGGAAAAATTGCGACTTCTATATTAAGATGACAGCAAGCCATTATTTACCAATCACTGAGGAGGTAGCTTACATCATGGAAACACATTGCAACAAAACGAACATCAATTGCTCTTTTAAGAAAGCAATTTTTGTTGTTGTTGTTTATGTTTTGGTTTTTGAGACAGGATTTCTCTGTGTAATAGCCTGGACTGTGCTGGAACTTGCTCTATAGACCAGTATGGCATTGATCTCACTGAGATCAGCCTGCCTCTGCTTCCCAAGTGCTGGGAGAAGGCCGTCTATATCACTGACCATCACAGGATTATTGAAGAGATAATACTGCTTTCTCTGATGATATTGGGATTTTCATTGGGACAAACTTGTATATTGATGACAGAGGAGACTACATTAAACATCTGTGCTGCAACATGGTAGGGGTGAAGGCTGAGATGTAGGCAGGAGAATACTTGTACCTCCTTGAATGCAAGGCTCCTTTCTGGTTTCAGAACTTATGCTCCTTGTCTTTGTTTGCATCGCTGAAAATAATTTTTCAAGCTGTATTTTTTAAGCTCCTCATATAACATCTTTTATATGCATATGTCTTCTAAGAGAGTTGCCTAGGTGATGATGATCTGTAAGGTGACAATTTCTTTTCCTTCCCTTTGATTTTCCTGGACAGGGTCTTGCCCTTAGTCTAGTCTCGCCTCCAACTTACAATCATTATTCAATTTCCTTGGTATCATATTACAAGGGAGAACCAGAACTAGCCTGGACTAATTTTCTGTCTTTGTTCAACTTCTGTAGCTGATATATATGGCTTTTGATATATGTTTAAATTGGGAAAAAAAGTCAGTGAATTAACTGCATATTTCAGTTACAAAACATGGTGCTGCTGTGGGGTATAATAACAAGTGTTCAATCAGCATTTGTTTTATCAAGGAGGACTTACTTATCTCTGCCTATGAGATTTGGGGATCTAATAAAAGAAACTAAAATAATTGTGCTGCTGTTCAGGAGGAATTCAGAAGTTGAGAAACATGTAAATGACTATTTCAGATAGTGGAGCTCAATAAAAGAGAAACCTCAATAGTATTAATTTTGGAATACTTGTTACAGTAAAGTTTTGTGGGTGAAAATGTCAGTAAGGCAAGATGTAATTGTAATACCAGAAACTAAGGGAACAGCAAAGGGTTTCCTCAAACAACAAATAATATTTCTAAATATTTAGCTTCAAATTTAATGCCTTGTATTTTTTTGCTCTATATTTTAATACCCTGTATTAATTTGGAGGACATGCAGACTTACATTAATAACACAAGATATCAGAAACAGCAGTCTTTCCTGCTTGCAACATACACATTTTTAACAAGTATATGAATGAATCTATTTTCATAGCAGAACTATTTTAATACTGAAAGTTTAGTTTACAGGCATAACATTCCTAGTATTTAAGTAACAAAACCCGTGTGTCATCCATTTCTTGGTTGTTAATGCTACACAAAATTTAAAAGGATACAAATTAATGAAGGCCTAACAGTAGTAGTCATTACAGATTAATTTCTGCTGCCAGTGTTTAAAAATTTAGCAGCATATCCTCATTGTCCATAGTGATGGACTTCTCAAAGACACCTTCGTTACAATGTGCTGTGTGCACACACGTGCCACCTCATTCCCATTCCTGTCTCCCAGTTCACACTCTTTCCCTTGCTTTACCACTTCTTGCATCTCTGTTTATTTCTTACATAAAATAATTTGTGAATCTTTGTAAAAGTGAGATCCACAGAGGAGAGAAAACATGCAATATTTGTATCAGTTTTACTAAATAGCCTAATATTAGGTCTACATTTGCCCCCAAATGAATGCTCAGGTTAAATTCTGCCCATTCATAAAGACACACGTCCCTTGCTACCAACCTTTCAGCTCCTTGAGAATAGGAGTCAAAACTTTTCACTTTTGCATGTCTTCTCGTACCTGCCAATTGAGCTTCAGATAGTAGATGTTGTATACATTTTTAATTGGACACATAATACACATCACAATCATCTCAAATAAACACTATAGCAAAATAAATAATATTTTTTTTTAAAATGGGGGGGGTGGTGGTGTGATGGCTGGATATCACAGAGAAGCAGATAGCTTGCTCAAAACATTTGCCACTCACTTCTTACCTAGGAATTCACATCCCTACCTAGGAAGTGAGTAAGTAGCTGGATAAATGAATACATTATTTCTCTGTAGAAAAAGTTAGGTCTCCTGGAAAGGATGCTTCATTTCTTGATATATTCTGTAGTGAGTAATTTTAGGAATTTGTTGCTGACCTACTGACCGATGTGTTCTATACTATTGTCTACTTTTAAAAAATGTTTGGTATATATGATTCTAAATATGGAGAATAATTATTAACTCAAGGAAATGAGCTATCTCTATTTAATACAATATCCATTGATACATGTTGGTATTTTATCATTATTATATAAAGTATAGATTGTAAAGCACACATTCCTCTACCATGACTAATGTTTACAAAGAGGTGAACACTTCCTACTTTAATGTTTTTATTGCTCATCTTCCTCATTACTGTGTCAAAATACCTGAGGAGAAGGTACTTAAAAAACAGATGAATTATTTTGGCTCACAGCTCTATTAAATTGCAGTCCATCATAACTGGGAAATTGTAGCCTCGGGAAGTAAAATCAGCTGGTCACACTGACACCACAGTGAGGATATAAAAAGAGATGGAACATTGTTGTTCACTTCCCTATGTATTTTCGCTTTGCTCTGGAACTCCAGTTCATAGGGTGGTACCGTCCACATTTATGTATGTTTTTCCACCTCAATTAACCTAATGTAGAAAATGCCTCACATAAATGCCTATGATTTGTTTTCAAAGTGACTGAAAGCTCATCATGGTGACATATGAAATTAGCCATTAGTATCTTTCAATTCTATGTATACTTTTCTTTTTGATTGTTTCCTTTTGTCACACCTCAAAGATGAACCATTGCTACAAAAAGTACAGCCATTTTCATGCATTTAAATTTTGTTGTGATGATAAAAATCAAAAGGACTTAGTTCCTAGGGAATAAGCATTATCTAGCAAATTCATACATCCTTAATGATATCTACTGACGTTTCTGTTCACTCTAACATAAATAGTTCTCTTATTACCAACAAGCTTTGAATTCAGTAGCAGTTATTAATAAATGTCATATAACAAACACAAATACATAAACAGATATTTTAATATACCACAGTGGGCAGCTATTCTAGGCAGCAAGTTTGTTTCGTTAGTATATGTTACCTAGGATTATGCACCACTAAGTGAGAACATTAGGCCTGGCCACAGAATCATTAAAGTAGAATTCTTCTTTAGAAACAATCACTTGAGTATATGACTGCCTAAGGAGGAGACTTTGCCAATTTTGGGGATGCATGGGCTTGGGTAGTGGTCATCACAGCTAGCCAGGGAGGGTTACAAGAAAAGTTTTTGGTTCTGGAGTATTGTTGAGCAGGGTACTTTCTAAGGCAAACCTGCACACTCCCACTGTAAACAATTTCAGCCATCAATTGTTACATAAACATTCCACTAGGGACAAAGAGCTGGGCATTTATCTAATAAATTTCCTATTCTGCTATTAGAAATACATTCAAGGAACACAAGTTTTATTTGGGACTACATCTGCACTTGAGTTGTTCAAGAAAAAAAAAGGAAACAGACAAAATAAAATGTGCTAAAGTGTTCCTTGAGCCTCTGTCCACAATTCTGAGACTTCCTTCGATGATGGAAGCTTCTCCTTTATGAGAAGCGAATGGCTACAGGGCTTTCACTATATATACAATACACACACATGTGTGTGTACATATGCATACACATACATAAGCATACTCATTTCTTTTCCTGTGAATTAATGAAGTGCATTCTGACATTTCAATGGAAGCAAAGAGGAAACGTCTCCCTTAAGGTTTTCAATAAAACAGTTGATTTTAGTTGGTGTTACACTCCTCATGGCAATGATACTGTTTGTGCTTACAAGGCTCAGCATGGAAGAGACAATTTTCTGCAGCACCACCCCAATAATTCCTCCACAAGGACTTTAGAAATAAAGAGAAAGACACCTCAGCAGAATAAGACTAAGAGCTCAACAAGAAAATACAAGATTATTACTAAATATTAAATAGAAAATGAAAGATGGACTTATATTTGGTAACCAATTTGACTGATGTTTGACAAGAAAATGCTAATAGCCTTTATCTTTGAAAATTAATTCCTTAGAGAAAGCTATGGGAGGATTTATGGCAGGCTGGGGTTGCAATCAGATAACTGTACATTTCAGAAAAGTCCCTTGGTTTACCCGTAAGGAGAACTGCAAGAAACACGGGGTGTGACAGATAGGGAGATAAGCAAACAGGCAAGACAGAAATCAGGTGAGGAGCTTGAGCACCAGATGGTGACTATGGGAATAGCGAACAGAGTAAGGAAAAGTTGGGTATTATCAAAGCAACAGAACAAAGAAACCTTGTGAACAGTGTTACAAATAAGAGGGAAAAGATCTGTCTTCCAGATACATAGGGAGATAGTCCAGTAGAAAAGCAGATTCACAGATTTCCAGACCTGCGCATCTTCTGTACAGAGGGTTTTATTGTCAAATTCTTAAGATAAGAGATACACACCATTTTTCTTTAAAACTTGCCTATGTTTTATACTATTTAAAAAGAAAGTCACCAGGACTTGGATTTTTTTCTTTCTAATTACTCCAATTCACTTGATACTGGAATGGCATAATATGTTTAAATTTGTTTCTCTGTAATGTATTGACTTGTTTATCCAGCCAATAAAAGCCATAGAGGGACTCCATATATGTCTTCTGGTATTATATTACAGCAACTGACAAAAATAACAGTAATAATTATCCAATTTCAAGACAAAGAAGTACCTTTGACCTCCATTTGATCCCCTGGTCTATCTAAGTCTGATTCTGCATTGATTTCATTCCCAAGGACATTGCTATAATCAAGTTATAGCTGATTTATCACAATGTGCTTGCTGGCTAGTGATTTCTCATCTTAAACTTGCTTCCTTCATTTTTTTTCCACCACTAAAAGACATATTGAAATGTTCTGTTTTTTCAAAGCAAAGCAAATTTTCCATTTTCTCCTATATTTCTCTCAGTGGGTGGTGCAAAACGACCTACAGACTTCAAGAACCATCCTAATTGCACTATGTAAGCTGGCATGGTAAATAAAAGTCACAGAAAATGAAGCAAAACCTTGTAGAGGAAACCAAATTTATATGACAAATACAGCCTTAAAGATGGGACTTAGGCTCTCAAATCACCAGGCTTATTCTAGATTTTTCCACTAAGTATTTTTGCGATTGGAGTATTCAACAAGCTTTTTTTTTTTAATTACAATGTCTTGTTTACAAATTGTTTCCCAGTGAATTCATTCTGCACATATAAATTTAATGTCTGTTAATTTTAAGCATGGTTAAAACCTGTGATATTAATAAACACAATAGGAGTCGGTTCAGGGTCCTCAGGCTTTGCTCTATCATTCAGGTAGATGTCATGCTGACATATTCGGAATACTGCATAAATTAAAAAATGCCTCATGTTATTAGTACCCACTTTAGATGACAGTACAGAGGATTAGATAAATTAAGTAATACAAGCAAGTTCACCAAGTAGATTAGCTCTATATTTACGGGTCTATGAGTCTTATAATTCCTAACTCAAGTCCTTATAAATCTTTGTCCAAAGTAACTGTTGGAAAAGCTATTGACAAGAATATTCAACAGAATATATTATAATAACAAAGTACCTCCAAATACGGATAATTTCAGACTTTTCTGTTAATATTTCCTATCTTTGTGGTTTGTGGCAAGCTCTCCTGGAATCTTTGGCACCCTTGGCACTAGCCAATATCGGACATTTTTGCTTATCATTATGAGGAAGAGTGAAGGCAGGACACAAGACACATAGTATATTATCAATCTCCTCCTACAAGGGAAAAGCCACTCACTGTCATAGGTCTTTTGTCAGAGTTACAAGGAACATGTACAATAAATAACAACCACGCATAGTAGGTGGAAATGAAACAGCATAGGCATTCAAGTTAGTTTCTTTATCAGTTCTGAAGAATTTAGGTTATTCTCCTTATAGTCTGATTACAATGCCCAATTCCCTGATAATTTGTCCAGAACTTTTACATGAACTGACCCTTCTTGGATGTAAAGTACACAGATTTTAAAAACTTAGCAGTGTTGATATTGAAAATAGTCTCCAGAGATCAATGTATTGTTATCCAAATTTGATAAGTTTCCAAGAATATATAGTCTTTGTCAAAAGTCCTGAATACATTTATGGTAGTTTCTAAATGAGGGTTTTATGTGTAACATAGCTTTTTTGTTATTTGTGTAAACATAGTCCCAAGATATGGTTGAAACTGGCGATCATTCCTGCATGGCAAAAGTTGCTTAAACTAATGGTGCCCTGGGTTGTGGGATCAAAAGCTTTCTAGTCTGTCACAGTCCTTACAATTCCCTGGCTGTGTTTTGTTTTTGTTTTATATCTGGGCCATGTCAGTTCTATAATGTAGGTGGCTTGTCAGAAGCCGCTACCTGTGTTCCAGAATATACTGTTTCTTTCTTCTGCCTGAAAGCTACCTTGTATTTCACAGCATGCTTTGCTCACAGGTTATAAGGCTCAGTCCTCTCCACTACAGTGTGAGTGGAAGTGTTGGGGCCCACTTCTAGACCAGAGCAATTCATAATCCCAAATTCTTCTCTGTCTGCCTTACCACTCAAAACTCTACTGCATTCTTGAAGTTATTATATCACTAAAATAATGAGGAATATAATATAACATTTCCATCACTTTATCAAGATAGAATCATACATGAATTTGTATGTACCCATAGAAAACGGTTTAAGTAACTTCCTTTATATAAATATATAATATATGTATTATGTATTATTATATACGATCTATTATATATGTATATATGATAAATGATTAAATTTTCTGTCACCAAATCATGCCAGTTTCCTTTGGCTGTGTCAGGGGAGCAAGAATAAAGAATTCCCTTTAAAGACAAACACAAGAAAACAAAACTGGTACACATGCTTCTGGCTGTTCTCAGAAATACTAGCTGAATCTGTTTAGGTACATGTCAGAAGAGAGATAAGAAAATGAACACAATTTTAGAGAGCTGAATATGACAGCCTAGAAAAACTGAGAGACTGGACAGTGAATCCATGGATACTTTGCAAATAAGTCATGTGATTTCTCCTGCTTTTAGAATCAGTACTTGAAACATCACTGGAGTCTGTATGCAGGTGATTATTAGGGGGACTGTGAAGATGTTCAAACACAACGCTCAGAGAAACCATGGTACCATTTACTGAGTGCTTTAAAAGTCTTTTGTTCAAAACATAACAGTTTCCTGTGCACTATCTTCATTAATGGAAATATTAGTAGAAGATGTGTTTTCTAAATGTAAAAAAGCTTTAAAATGGTAACTGATTCCGACAAAATCACTATAAATTGAATGTTGGTCAGAAGTTAAATTGTGATAATTTTTATTTCATTTTATTTATTTATTTTGTGTTGGGGGGCTCACATTGCCATACTCATGTGAAAGTCTGAAGACAGTGTGGGTTTACAAGAATGAAATCAGATTGTGAGTTTTGATAGGAGGTGCTTTTACCAGCAGAGCCACGCCTTCACCCCACTGATAATTTGTTTCTTTAAAATCCATACTATCCATTACTGTGTTATATAAGACAGCAGATAGAGTTAACTGACAGAAGACAGTAGAATACAAATCTTGTTGCAACCAGCCTAGCCATTAATAGATTGTTGGTTGTTGCCTCTTCCTTCTAGGAAACTTTATTTGTGAGAGTGTAGCGCTCCAATAGCAGGTTCCCTGGATTGTTGCAGATTCTACATGGACAGTACATAAGGAGATGGGGAGCCAACAAGGTGATGTGGGGAAATGCTCAAGTCTCCCAGAGTCTCCATTAACCCTCTTTTGAATTTGGCAGCACGTACCATATATTTGCAATGAAAACATCGTCAAATATTAACGTAACAACTGACTACTCTCAGATAATCTAAGACAATTGGAGAAAACAAATGCTGATTGTTTTTAATGTTTAAGTTTGGCGGGAATTTTGTTACATGGTAGTAGACTTCTAAAAACTATATAATGTTGGAATATTCTGAAAAGGATAAAAGTAGTTTCCTGTGCCTGTGTAAGATGTTGGCTAAAACAACAACAGCAATAAATTATTAAGCACATTGGATTCAGTCTCTTGAGTGCAAGAGAATTACCTTATTGCATTGTATGTTACTCTGAATTCATATATACGAAAACCACATATGTATCCCTTGAAATAATATCATATCCTTCCAAGTATAGCAACACACATTGACTCCTAATTCAATGCATTGAGGCCACAAGGAGGGTTAAAAACGGTTCCCCCAAAACCAATGCTGTTAAAAACCCTCTGCTGATTTATGCATTTCATCTACTGTGATTGCCATCATAGTTAGAAATGGCATCCCTTCACATGTAATGAAATAATCTGTTCAGACAGCTGTCCACTCTCTTCAAATTCCAGTCATCCATCATCGAAATCTGTACAGAGTGGCATGTGTTATTAACCCATTACTTAGAGGCTACTTGGTTATGGACTCCATATTATAATTGGGAGACAAAGGACAATGCTACTTTAAGCTCATATCTCTCTGTCTAAAGTAAAGGGGTGATATGTGAACAGAAGACTTTGATTCGCTACGCTGTTTCCCCCCTCCCCCTGGGAGCTGTGGTATTGCAGCTGTGGCACCTGCTTCCACAGAGTTGGCACACAGTGTGCCCAGAAGAGACTCGGTAGAGGCACAGCACAGAAGGGGCTGACTCAGAGTTTCTTGAAGACAAAGCAGTATAAATACCAACCAGCTCATCGGTCTTGTAAAGGATTTTTTTTTTTTTCTCCACTAGAACTGACAACAGTTTTATGGCAATAGAGTGTTCCTATATATACTGTCTCAAGTCTTTTGTAATCATAATATTTGGAACGTTTGAGGCACTCCCCCCTTTAAAGTACTTTAACAAACATTAGCTATAATTGTAAAGAGCTTCGGGAGCCCGGGGGATGAAAAGTGCTGTATAAATGCGCCATGAAGCCAGGACTATTACTTCGGTACACTGCAGCATAAATTATCAGAAAATGAGTAAATGGATTTCCATTTCACGCACTTGAATGTTAATTGGGAAGAAAAATCTCTTTCACTGGTTTGAGGATGACAATTATCCCCCAGTCTATCTGCTTTAGCAGGCATTCCCTCTTTGTTAATCTTGACAGATTAGAACCCCAGGTAAGCTCTGTGTCTGGAAGTCTCTGTGTGTATCTTGACTCAGGGTTTAGTGTCAATTCCGATGCTCAGTCTACTGTGAAGACATTCTCAGGTATCTCTGGCCATGCTATATATCACTCTTGTACATGCATCTAACTTCTGCTCAAGCAGAGAAACTAATCCAAGTGGTTATTACTTCACTGAGCAGCCATAATGCTTGGCAGGTTTTGTTATTGTTTGGCGATGGGTTTCAATAAAGAAATTTAAAATGCGATGTAAACAGTTTTTAAAAATAGCAAATCTCTACGCTTTTATTGAGAGACAAGTCTATCAATGTTGTACCCAATGCTACTGATTCTTAAGGTATAAAGCACATTCTAAAGAAGTCAATTGTTAAGACATGACACTAGTCATTTTGGTGTATTTTAGTTTTTCCGGGTATAAAAATATGACACAGTGATGCCATTCGAGTATTTTTAAAAATTCCAAAGCCATTATAAAGTACTACTAATTTCCTTGTTCATAAATTCTAATATCCACAACACCAGCACAATCCACTCCCCAATCACCTCTCTCTATTGAATTTGCACCATTTATACTGAACAGCTCAGTCCTTACCTCAGCTAGGCCCTTCTCAACCATCAACCACTTCTACATGACTCAGAAAATCCAGTTCTTGTTCTGCTGCATGGGGAAGAAACCTTGCACTATTGAAAACTTGTTGGTACTCAATTTCTCTTGAATCAAGGCTGTTGCAAGCTGACCTGTTTGAGATGAAGTCAGGACCTGGCAACTATGGAGTGGATGAGTGCTGAGAACGGGCATGTAGCATCAGGCAGGAATCTCCGGTCTTGGAAGGTAAAGGCTACTGAGGACACATGTTAGCAGGGGCAAAGGAGACTTCTGAGCTTCCATGCTTCTAATTTATAAGCTGAGACCAGAACCATAAAACTTTTAAACAGTGCAGGAGGAGAATAACAGTCCTTCACCTACACTTCTTTGGGCATGACCTGGTCTAGGATGGACTTTTCCTCCCTGGCTGTCATCTCCTTTTTAGGGAGATGTAGCATCTATACAGCTTTGCCAATTTCTCTCTCTGCCTAAAGGGAGGTTTTCCCCTTACTTCTCTGGCTGGCTTTGACTAAGCTAGGAGACTATCAGACTTGGCAATCCTCTTCGCGGTCTATGCTCCTGCAGGCTCATCTCAAGCCAGTGACTGGTCCGCAACAGATGCCACTTTTGTTTAGGCAAGTGGTGCTTTGTGCGTGTGTGCTATTATGCTGGTCCTCAAAGCCTTTGCTTTGTCTCTAGTTTCTGTACTTAAGCGTCACCTTCCCAGAAGTGACAGATTAATCTTCCCTTTTCATTGTATCACTATCTTGCTCAAAAGCCTTTAATTGCTTCACATTTCATAGAGGAAGAGGTTTAAAATCTCACATTAATAAATTGTAGTCCATCACAAGGGCTTACTATGGCCCAATCACTGTACTAAGAGCTTTACATCCATTATCTCTTTTAATTATCGCATTGAGGTAGATATTATTATCCTTATTCTATGGATGAAGAAACTGAGGCTAATCTCCCATTGACCTCATTTTATATAATAAAAAATAATCCTACAGTGGCATGAAATCATATTTTACAAAAAGAAAAAAAATAATCTTGAGTCCTATTCTAGCTCTGCAAATTATTAACCAGACACCATTTAGAGAGAGTCACATATAGTATTTAAAATTCACCTCCATCATGTTCATCTGAAGAACAGCATTGCCTATTCCTCAAGGTTATTATTTAGGATAAAGTGAAGTGATTTAAGTGTAGCAGTGGTCTATCAACAGAGGTTGATGTGGTTAACTAAAGGATCTAGTATGTTATGTTAGTATGGACACCTATGAGGATCACAATCAGATGTGTGCTGTTGGAACATGAGTCTGCTCCTATACTCGATTGCAGGGATAACTATGTAGCTTCTCAATTGTTCCTGTCCTGGTTTGTCTGTTCCCACATGTAATGTGCATAAAGGCTATGTCAGAATTTATATTTATGGGAGTCAAATGTCTAGGATGACCTCTAGTTTGGGATTATAAATTTCAGAAGAAACTATGTCTACCTGAGAAAACTGCACTGAATTTCACTTGCATTTGTGTGTTCAGCTCTTGAGTTTACATCTATGAGGCCAAATGGTATAAAGTTGTATTGCTCAGAAAAGAATGCTGGGATAGTGATGGAAACACACACACACACACACGTGCACACACACACGCACACACACACACAAACACACACACTTGTGTGCACACACATCTGATTTTTGTGATTTGAAAAAGGGTAATAACATCAGGGGATCAGGTATACATTTTGAAGAATAAGAGTTCTGAAGACCAGTTTGAGCTGTGTCAAGAAGGAAGGGCTAGAAAAGATGATACACAGAACTCAGGGATGCAGGAGGCGAGCTTGGAGCACAGTGCCTCTGTGGACATGGTTTTTAATGATGCTGGAAGCTACAACGGGGTCAGACCAGGAACAGATTGAAAAGGGGGCTTTGCATTAGAGACGTGGAAGAGTCCACTTTGGATATTGGCTGCTGAGTGGAGATGGAGCTGACCTGAATGGCACCTCTATTGGGACAGTTTCACAGTGCATTTTTTTTTCGGGAGACTGACCTGAATTTAGTCTCCTTAACTTTTCATGCTACTAAATTTTGCCTCATATCATGCGAGTGTTGAAACAGTCTTTATTTTAGAAATCAAACATCTCAGATGCAACTTTTTTTAAAAGTTTGAATCCTCGAGAAAAGTGGCTAATCAGTAAAATAGCATTTCTTTTCTCCAGAGCTCATGATGTATTGACTTGATTTCAAAATGGTACGGGTGTCAGAAAAAATGCTGATGAAGTGGAATCTGTACAACCCCTGCCTTCCTTAGAGGCAGATCTTACGCTCCAAACTGACAAGCTGTGGGAAAGGAGATGGTCTACAAATCATGCCTACCCTTTCCTATCAGATTAAAGAAGTCCACTTGTTCTTTCCCTTCATTAACCCATGTGTTTTGATGCAATCGAAGTGTGTTATACCCTTTGAGGATGAGGGACACATGAGTAACCATCAAAAAAAGTGTCTGGCTTTGGTTTGTTTTTGGTTTGTCATTATTTCCAAAATAAAACTATGCCCCAGATATGTTACTCTCTAATTCATGTAAGTACATTGTCACATTTTTCTTCTTTTACATTTATTAGCCCATTTCTATGAGTTTGTGTTTAGATTTTCTATTTGAATAAGTTGCTCTTTGGAGCTAATAATGTCAATAGGGGCGTGTCAATGTGTTCTTGATGTAGAAATAGATGGTCATTTGCAAAGACTGATAAACTGGCAAAATCAAATTCTCAGGCTGTTACTGCTCATGTACATTTCAGCACTGACAATTGAGTATTGCTGCCTGATAATGGTAGAAGATTTGGGCTAAGCCAGGCTTCTAAGTCATCTCAATTCATAAATACTTTACAAAGCTAAAGTAAATGAAAAAAAAATACTACTTGTTTTAGTAATTAGTGTGCAGATTCTGTGTTTCTGAAACATACTAGACTGGAGAAACAAATCACAAATTACATACAGACACTCTACACCAGCAAAAGAAAAAAAATATGTTTCTACCTTCCCAGACATTCCGTACTTAACTGATCAAATATTCCTGAATCAGTGGAAACTGCCCAACAACCCTCTGCCCTGATTATTAGTAAGCTCTCAGCAGAGCTCCATTCTCATTCCTTCCATGTTTGTGTCTTGAGAAAGTGATTTATGAAATGACTAATGCGATGAAGACTTTAACCCAGTCTGGCAAACAAGAAAGCTAATTAGTGGCAATAATTTACTTCTGGTTGGAAATTCATAATTTGCTGGGTCATAACCCATAATTAATATATTTTCTGTGCTTCTTTCTTTAAGATAATTGATGGCGCATATTGAGTATTACTTTAGGAAAATGTGTGTCTTAAATGCAATTAAAACCAGGCCATAATCTTGTGTAGGTAAATTATATTAGACATTTCAAATCAGAGAATCTTGAAATTAATGTCTCATAGTAACTGTACAAGAATTAAATGTCTTATTTAAAATCATACTGAATAAACATAACCTTATTGGAAACGCACTTCTTTGTTTTCTCCAATGACATTAAAATATACAGTCATGACACCTCGTTGCTAGAGAGAAAATATTTGCTTGAGCTATCAATGACTGTAGCATATTGAGTTAGTGAAGAAGTTACAGCTATGGAGTTGATTATTGCATTGAGGATAACAGAATACTAATCAGAGGTCAAAAATTAATATGATGAGATACTTGTCCTCTTAATCAAGAACTGATCATTTATAGCACATTATAGGTTTGACTAATTTTTCCATGCAAAATGCTACTTGTGGTAATATCACATAACACCATTCACAGATGCAGGTTTATTCGCAATTATTACCAACAATTTAACCTATTTTTAGATCTGATACATAATGTATCCATTATGTTATATACATTATTCTCTAATTTGAATTGTAACCGATTAGGTTTGAAGTCGAAGTATGTACATATAAGTTGTATTCCTCATGAGTGATCTTTTTGTTTTGCACACACACACACACACACACACAAACACACACACACACAAAAAAAACATTTTAAACTTGTCCATTAGGCAACTGATAAACTTGGTAAGTATTGTTTATTTTTGGTATTTCATGCTGCATTGTCTACAAATATTCCAGTTCTGTAAAATTACTTATGTTCTTCTTTGTTTGTAAGTGAAATCTTTTCTTAAATTAGAGCTAGCTGTAAGACATCCAGTGACTGCCGCAGACATGATAACAGGGCACGGTGGTAGGCTCTTCATGTAGTTCCTTCTGTTATGTTGACTCTCAACCCAAAAAATTATTTTAGCTGCTCCTTCATAACTGTGATCTTATGAGCAGCAATATAAATATTTGATATGCAGAGGGTCTTAGGTGACCCCTGTGAAAAGGTTGTTTGACCCGCAATGTGTTCACAACCCGCTGATTGAGAACTGCTGCTTTACAGTATCAATGCAGATGGCAACTGATGCTTACATATGTTTTCAGTTAACTGATGATACCAAATGGACCTACCAAACTCTTACCACATTCTACATTCAGCCAAAAGAAAACTGGTTGTCATTGTGAATACTTGATTGGCCGACATTTCCATTCATGCCTATCTGATCCTATATCATTTTATTGCAATCATTTTCTGAGGAACATTTGCATGTTCTATGATTATGAGTATGTCTAAGAATTTTTCCTAAGTTAATATCCTATTTATCTTTCTCTTTTTCTTGCCTGCTAATAAGCTGTTTTCATTTCTTTAATCATATTTTTTCAGAATTATATGTGCTTATAAAACATTTATTAAGAAAGAAAGTATCTAATAAGTGAGAGTCAATACAGAGTATAGGAAGTAAAATTACAATTTCATTCCACCTCATTTGCATTTTATTCTGACCATATCATATTTAAAAGTGCTTGGAAACTAGGAAAGTTTTACAGAAGCATCAGAATTTCCTCCTACACGTAGTCTGGGATTTGCTAAAGTTCTCAAAATAATTTTATTTAGAACCTCAGGGCTTTGCACAGGAATTGTCCTGTCACTTACAAATAGGCTCACACCGGCACTGACTCCGCTTCCAGCACTTCCCTTTAGGAAGTAGCAACCAAGGAGAATTTGGCATATGTCAAAGTGATGGGTGTGGAGAGATTTCGTGTTCTTAACTAACATCATTACATTGTAGGGACTGAATCTTATCCAAGAGTTTCCTGCCATCTGATCCCTACCTATAAATCTCTCACAAATCTCCACATGGTCTCATGATTATTACAGAGATTAGATTAAAGGGAGGCCTGAAGACTCACAAGGGGACACTCTTCTCAAAGGGGAAAACAACATGAAGCTGCTTAGTCATTCGATAAAAAGGTGAAATAGCATATTATGAGTAAAACAGAAAGGGCATTATGCAGCATTATGAACAGGTGTGTCATGGAGACATGGTCACACATTCATCAATGTGTTTACACACATAAGCTGTTTTAGAATCTATCAATTACACGAGTCACTTTTAACAAAAAATAATGACTGAAATCTATCAACATGTGTGTTTCCATCTTATTCTATCAGTGTTAACTGACAATTTTAGATGGATCTGCGTGTATTCAGAATGTTATAATCACATGCATAGACGCATACAGACATACATGCTTGGGCCTCGGGATTTGTTTGTCCAAACATTCATATCAAGCAAACAGATCAATGTGTCTGTAATATTTACATCCAAATTTCTTTCATTTACCCAAATGAGCCATTCTTTACATAACCTATCTTGGAAAAATTCTTTTAGGTAGGATTGTCAATATAATTAGAATTTAACATTTATATAACCCTAACAATGCACGACACACTGCAAAATTGATGGAATTGTAGCAGAGTTGTAACTTTCACATTTATTCCTCTAAAGATAATATTTTTCAACAACTAGCTACTCTACTGCCATGCACTGGGGGTAATCTCTATTGAGGCTGCTTTCTAAACATGCGAAGATTAAATTGACTGACTTCTATTTAAACAGGAAGGACAGAGGTTGGAGGACTGCAAGAAAAATGGATATGAAGTGAAGGAAAATCTGAAGAAATAGTGACAACAGCATACCTCATTACTTTGAGAGAACAAAAAAACTATGGAATCAGATCCAACAAAGGAGAATGAAAATGAAGTTTTTAATAGGTTTGCATAATAAAAATCAATTCATTACATTCTAGCTAAGCAGGTGCTTTATGTCTGCTGAGGTCAAATCAAATGCACTGATTCAATAAATCAGTTGGTTACACAGAGTAGAAATATGAATATTACAAAATCTGAAAATAAATCATCTAAAGTCATTTTCAGATATTTATATCCTAGTGGAAGATAATGACATAGGTTTCTGTTTCCATTTTCTAGTAAGGACAAAAGTTGGTCCTGGGATTCTAAGCAGGACATGAAGTGATCTTGACAATGACACTAGAATTTAATTGGGAGAGATCATCATGGAATAATTAACCAAATTTAAAGATAATATAAGACAGACTTAAAGCATTTCCTGCTTTTACTTCCTGTTTCTGATTTTATCACTATCATAAAATATACATATATTAACCATAGTAATATGATAAGAAGGACATTTCCCTTAATTCATAACGGTGTCATAGAACCAAATTATACATTCTTTTATCCTTTGCTTATTTATATTTTGTGAACACTTGTCTTTGTAGTGTTTATAAGCGGATTGTGTAAAAATTTTCAGTAACTTTCTATTTTTATATAACTACTGCTACCTATGTATATGTTCACGTGAATAAACATATGTTTCTAGTCAACAGAAATAATTCTACCATTATAAAAACATGGTAGACTTCACTCTAGAGTGTAGCACACTCTAATTAGTGTTGGAATTACAGAACATACCTTTGTATAATTTTTAGTTATTTGCTAGTATCATATATATATACATATATACAGATATATATATACAGATGTATCATCTATCTATCTATTTATCATCTATCATCTGTCATCTATGTGTATCTACTTACCTATCAGTTTTCTGTCTCTTTTTGTCTCTGAATTACATTTTAGTAAAATCAAAAGTCAAAAATAATTTAAAAGCATTCCTGAACAAATACAGGCAGAAGTGGATAAAGTAGAAACTTAAAATTTACAATTTGTCAGACTTACAATTATATGGGAACTGATTCGCCAGATTAGCAAAAGTACACATTTCAATTAAATAATAGGTATTTACAATTTGATATCACTGTAATTTCCTCTTCAGAAGTTGGTGTTTGAAATTATATCTGAAAATGCCCATTAGATACCATCAGCCAATGGAGATCTTAATTCAGTTTCATCACACCAAAACCGCAAAGGGAGCTGGGGGCCATCTACACTGGTTGAGCTTCTGCTTTGGTTATTACATTATTTGAATGGGGTCATATCCTCTTATCCTCAATTTGTGGATCCAAGACCTATCGTAATATTCAGTTGCTAGACTTACATTTAGTTGAATGTTTAACGAATATTGAGTGTGTTCAGGTCATTGATTTGTTTTTGGATTAAGATATACTAATACAATATTACCAATTAACTTATTAATTATATTGTATGGAAAGTTAAAGCATTAAAAGTAAAATATGCTAATTAAGGCAACATACATTAAGCATAATAGGGGCTATCTCTTATCTCTAGTTTACAGTCGTATTCTGTGGGAGAGTTCGATTGTCCCACAGTAAAATACCTGGATCAGGAATTATCAAGTATAATGGAACCCAAAGCAGATGAGTTTTATGCAAAAGATAATGCTAAAATTGAGCATGTTTACATATACATCAGTACTATTTGGTGGATGAAAACCTCACGTGATTTAAAATATAAGAAACCATCCCTTCTCTCTGCTAGAGAGAAACCTAACTTCAGATAACTAACTGAACTTCAGTCCTTTCCTAGACAAAAGGATGAACCTGCTAAATCATATTTTCACAAGAATCAACTGCATTGGGTCTATCAGGCTATATTAATGCTCTTAGTAACGCATATGCAAACAGCTGTTCATGAATATAACTTTACCTCAGCAGAAAAGGCAGTGCAGGATTTCCGATTACAGTCTCCACCAAGCGTCTGGATGGATGACACCTGTAACCTGGAATCGGAATATCAAAGGCAGATGTCAGAGGCTGCATGCGGCTCTTCGTTTTGACAGAGCTCCTTCTGCCTGTCAGTCAGTCATTAAAGAGGAGGTAATTTTATTGAGTGCCCTCTCTGCCAGGATATTGGATTCTCTCACCCATCTCAAAAGCTTTGTGTTATCTTTGACTCCTACCTCTCTTTGTGCGCCATGCCTATCAGTTATGAAACACCATGGGGCAGCTTCCACTGCTCCTGACTTGCTCTTCTGGATCCATGAGTTCAGCTATATTTCATTTCCTGTCTTTCAGGTCCATGAGATTGCTAATTCTGTATANCACACACCCACACACGTGTTCCAGCCATTTTCAAGGTAAAGTTTTTGGGTTTTTTTTTTTTTTTTGTGTGTGTGTGTGTTTGTTTTTACGAACAGAGTGTTCTGAACTACAGTTTCTAGATGTATGCCTGCATACACAATCCAGCCTATATGAAAATGTGCTATTGTTCATGATCTTCTCCCCAAGACCCATGAGTTTGATTGCAACCTTTTCATCTTTACATGTGGAACCCCTAGAGCTTTCTGGAAATTCCAATCTAAGAGCTACTAATTTGAGAAAACTTACATCATTTTATCTGCCAGACTGAGACTCCATCTTACCTAATTTTGTTTTTCTTTACACCTGATACTTGGCACAGCTTTGTTCTTTACATGTTCCTCTGATTTGTTCACATTTAACATGCTTTCAACCCTCACAGTCAGCAAACACTACCCACAGGGAAGCTGATCGTGATGATTTTACTTATGAAGAATTATACATAGAGTATGATAAGTATGATAACATAGTAATTGTAAAATATGTATTTGTGTAGAAAATGAGTGAACATGTGGGAGAATGAGACTCATACATCTTAGACGACCCTTCCCAGGATAAACATACATGCAAGATATACTGTTAGAAGAAAACCCATACACACAATATATATACATATACATATATATTGTGTTTGGAAGTCCTTTATTTTGAAATCATTGTCTGGACTCCTTCATCTTATTCTTTTCAGTGGTCTGTGGGCATGGGGCCATCTGGCAAGCACTCCGGGACATCAGCAGATGGCAGGACCCTAACAATGGACTCCACCCTAATTTAATTTTAAAAACACATTAGTATGATCGACATTCTGTTTTTCGGGCAACGTTTCAATAGGGAGACTTGAAAAACCTCAGCTATTCACTGATGAGACCAATTTCAATGAAAAATTGATAAGTGGCTGTGATGTAGCCAGTTGGAGCAACAACAAGAATGAACAAACGGGTTTTTTAAAGTGTTGGATAACAGAATGTGGGTGACATAAGAATGCCGGCATCAGCGTCATCCATCTTCCCCCTTGAATATTCACAGTGGGTGACATCGTTCAGCTGAAAACACAAACTGATTCATCTATTCATTTCAACTTAAATATTAATAAACTCCGACCCAGGAAGAAGACACATTTGAGAAAATGATAATGGAACCTAGAAGTTGAGATCATACAGCCCTGCTTTGCTGAGCAGGAAGCGACTTCAGAAGGATATTCTTTCTCTCAATTTCCTTTATAACGAGTCTCTTTGACTCTGCTAATCTCCAAATAACCAAATGCATGGACCATTTTGTCTTTCAGGTTTCTTCTTAGATATCACCCCAGGGACTACTCTGAGGGTGAAATCTTAATCAGAACTACTTTTGTATCATCTAATGTAACATCTTTCTCTTTTATTGTTATTGTAGCATTTATCTTTTTATAGTATATCTTTTCATTTATCTATTTATCTGTTTCTTCTTTAACTTTGCTGTAACAGAACAGAAAGCCTCCAAGCAAAGCTTCTAGGTAGACATTTGAATACACATTGTGAACAACAGTTTCAGGAATGTGTATGGAAATGCAAACATAGCTGCCATGTTATTGAATAAGAGAAGCAGACATTAAAACTCATGGCCTATATCTTGCAAGGCAGTATGCTCTATGTCCAGTAGGAAATTCTCATGTGAAACCCCTCACCTGTAATGAGGACAGGTAGAACCGAGCTTCTGGGACAAAGTTAATGTATCTTAACTATAATTGTGGTAATAACTGAACTTTCAACTCCAAGTCCGTGAGCAAGCTACTGGATGGTAGTTCCTTGCTGGTCTCTTTACTAGACACAGAGACTACAGAGAAAAAGATGGCTTCTGTAGAAGTCCACTTTAACCAGATGGGTGACAATTTTTACTAGTCCTCTCTCTCTATGGCTCACAGTTGCCCTCCAAGGGCCATAAAATAGTCTAGAATGAGACAGTGAACATGTTTCCCGCGGAAGAGTCTAATGTGCTGGTCTTCAAAATCTGTGTAATTTTCAGATGTGACTTACTAATGGCAAATCTAATCCCTGCCTTATTCACACAAATCACCTTGCAAAAGGTTGCACAAATTGAAGGAGTGCTGCTAACCATTGTTAGAAATGCTTATTTAATTTTAATTCAATGACATAAAACACATCAGAACTTTACCTCTCTATATTTTGTTCCCATCTCCTTTTAATAAACTCCACTGAGAAATGATGAATTTATTTCTCGTTTACAATGTTTTGAAAGACAGGAGTTGGAGACTTGATAGCTTACTCAGAGATAAAATTTTCTATAGGCAAAACACACATAAATGAAAAGATTTGTTTTAACTTACAGCCATTACAGGCTTGCCTGTTATATTTCTCTCTACAGTCGAATTAAATAGATGCTTTTATTCTGTCAGAAATCTCACTCCCCCCACTTTTGCTTTTGTCTCTTTCCTGAGAGGGATGAGACCTCCTCTGTCAACTCAGGAGCTCTTACTGTCATCAGGCAGAAAGAAAGCACCTCTCTGTGTATGAGGACTATCGTCTGCCAATAGATTTGGCTGTCAACCACCCAAAAGCACTGTCACTCAGTGTCAAAGCACTAACAACAAAGCAATTATCCACAGAAAAGAAAGAGAATCAGAAGACCCAAGTTATGTAGATAAAACAGAACAGTGAACGATGTAACAAGCTCCTCTGAAAACTAAACTGTTTTTCCCTTTTGGTTACTCCCACCCACATTCTGCCACATCATCTACCTGGCCTACCATGTTACTATTGTATATCAAGTTCTGCAAAGAATTGCAGTTGTTTTATGACGTAACACAGTAAGCAGTTTCTCTTATAACATACACAATCTACCACTAATAATTCTACCTTTTTTCTAGGAAAATAACATTCAGAACAATTTCCATGCACATAAGCCAATGATCTCATTTATGAAAGCCAAGAAACATTAGCCCCATAAAGAAAGGTTGTCACATAAGAGATTTTGTTTTTGTTTTTTAATATGGCAGTTGACATTTCAGGAACACTATAGAGCTGTTAAGCAATTCTGTTCTCATTGTTTAGTTGGTACACTAATTTCAGAGAGGCATTTTAACATACAAAAAATTATTTCAGTTCTATTGTGGTAAATTATATCTCTAAAGAAACTATTTTAGAATGTGATTAATAATTATCACTGGGTTTGGAGGTATGGTTGTTTCATCTCACTTGTCTCTCTATGTGTTATGTATGATATATATGTATATGTTTATGAATAAGTATATGTATGAACAAGAAGAATAAGTATATTTTATTTTAAATTGTCTTCTTGATAACTACTGGTTTCATATAGTTATATATCTATAGAAGTATTCTTAACTACTTGTATCATATAGACATTTGTAGCTATATAAGAGTTCTTGACATGTAAACCTTTAGTATTATGCAAATAAACAGTAATTTCTAGTAATATATTACATGTTTTAACTTATATTCTAATTGTCGCTATAAAGAAAAACATAATTAGAACAGAACTGCATATGTAAGTTATTTTTGTATATGAATATGAGTATGTGCAAATATGTGTACCAAAACATATTCATGTACATGTATGGGTCAGAGGATGACCTCAGGTATCACACTTCTCAAGTACCCTTTCTTCCTTCCTTCCTTCCTTCCTTCCTTCCTTCCTTCCTTCCTTTCTTTCTTTCTTTCTTTCTTTCTTTCTTTCTTTCTTTTGAGATAAGTCCTTCTGTGTCCTGGGTTTCACTGACTAGAGAGCTGTCAGGAGCCCCAGGAATTAGTCTGTCTCCTACTTTAAAGAGCAGAGCTTACAAGCATAAACTACCACACATCTGTTTCTAACTCTACAGAACAGATATTCCAGCTGTGATCTACCACATCTGTCTCCAACTCTACAGAACAGAGATTCCAGCTGTGATCTACTACGTCTGTCTCCAACTCTACAGAACAGCGATTCCATCTATGATCTACCACGTCTGTCTCCAACCTACAGAACAGAGATTCCAGCTGTGATCTACCACATGTCTGTCTCCAACTCTATAGAACAGAAATTCCAGCTGTGAACTACCACATGTCTGTGTCCAACTCTATAGAACAGAGGTTCTAGCTGTGAGCTACCACATGTCTGTCTCCAACTTGACAGGGCAGGGATTCCATCTATGATCTACATGTCTGTCTCCAACCTACAGAACAGAGATTCCAGCTGTGATCTACCACTTGTCTGTCTCCAACTCTACAGAACAGAGATTTCAGCTGTGATCTACCACATGTCTGTCTCCAACTCTATAGAACAGAAATTCCAGCTGTGGTCTACCACGTCTTTTTCCAACTCTACAGAACAGAGATTCCAGTTGTGAACTACCACATCTGTCTTCAACTCTAAAGAACAGAGATTCCAGCTTTTCACTACCACAGCTGACTTTTCACTTAGGTTTATAGAGTAAGCACTTGACCTATTTATACTCCAGCCCAGAACTTATAATTTTATATTTAAACATGTGCTGGAGGATATAGATGCTAAGAGCATAATAAATAAAGAATGCACACTATAATTGGGAAAAATTAATAAAATATAGGGACTGCATTGTTTAATATCAGTAGTTACTAGGAATGTAACCCAATTGAATACTGCAATCAGAATGCAGAGAAGAACTGAGTGGATTTGTTTGTTTGTTTTAAATAGGACTTCTCTCTATATATATGTATATGTATGTATACATATGGACTTCTCTTATATATACAACCTATAAGAGAGTCAGCACAAGTTACCAGGACACACATAAATCTAAGAAAGTATAGAAGAAAATGTACAAAGACACCTAGTGTTGGCTACACTTACACACGTAGTGGGGAATAATTTGAAATGGACAGAGTAGAGCTGAAGTACGAAGCAACAAACTAAATATTAAAATTTGATGATCTCTGGCAAAACCTAACCCATAGTCTCCATTGGAGTTTTTACAGGTGTGATCCAGGTACTTAGAGTTCACACTTGAAGAATAATAATGCCTTCACAAATTGAATGTTCTTCCTTTTTATGTAAAGCATGTTTATTATTCCAAATACCACTCACCAGATATTTATCAAGCACCTACAGTGTGCCCCAAACTATGCCAAGCCCTAGAAACACAGTGTGGAAAATAATAGTCTATGTTAGTCTAGAGTTAGAGGTGAAACTGGCAGATAAAAAGATGTCTTTTGACTCTGGTATGAGGACAGCTCAGGCATTTCCTATATGTCTGCATTTTATTTACTTTGTGTCTTTAACCAAGCCCATTTCTTTCTCTGGGGCAAATCTTTCTAAAAGGACAATGTAACAAAATAATGTTTAATTTTTATTTGACTCCATGGAAGATTTTTATGCATCTGTCTGATGATTTCCAATGTATCTTCCTGTCACCCACAGTCACATCTTTCAGAGTTTCCAAACAGTGGCCCATGGAGAGCATCTCAGCCTAGTAGCAGGAACCCTTCACATTCATTTTCCCAAAAGCAATTTCCCCTGAAATCTGTTATATTTACTTAAATCACTGTCATCATTTTCACCAATACCCTCACTTTTTGCAGGCAGCAGAATTTTCACCAAGTAATAAGATGATATTTAAAAAATATAAAGTTCAAGAAATTATTCAAAACACTCCGAATGTGTTAAAATTGTAGAAATTTACAGAATGAAAAAAAATGATAAATTACCTACATTATTTTTAAAGCAGCCTATTTAGAAATGATTAGATTTGGATGGAATAAAGCCACTTGTATGAAGAAGCTGCTGTGACACTGATATCTGGAGTCAAAGGGCCTGCACACAAGCACGAGCAAGATATCATGGGGGTTTCCATGCTTCTTATAAAGAAAGGATAGCATTCCAGTGTGAAAGATAGTGTCCTCTTTCACTATGGAAAATGACGTTCTTATCACGGAGGATGGGAGCTTGAGACCAAGTAGTACAGAAATTACATAAATAGCTTTTGTCTTCTATACCCTCTCTATAGATTTATTTCTACAGTGATCGCTCCTTGTTCACCTCTAAGTATGAACGTCCCACACTAAATGCTTCTCTTGGTCTTTATTTCCCTTAGAATGATTTCATCTCAGGTTTAGTAAGACATATGTTGAGGATTCTTTTTTTTTTTTTTTAAATTCTTTCTCTGGTTTAACTGTATCATATGCTTGATGTTCAGGTTCCACTGAAAAACACTCAGAGAGTTTCCTATGTGTTTTGCGCTCTGATGATATAACATCAGAGACTGAAGAGTCTGGAAGAAGTAGGGTTCATTTGCCATCAGAGGCTACAAAGTCCAAGATGCAGGCGCTGGCATCCTCTGTCTCTAGGAGGGACATCGTGCTGCTGCACAAGGGAAAAGGCAGAATGCAAACAGGGAAAAAAGATGGGGGTGACTCTTGTGATCCAGTCACCTGTTCTCAACGCTGTTACATTTGGAACACCCGGTCTTAAAGAAACACTTAAACCATAGTGAAGAGTAACAGTGACCTTTAGTTTTGCTTACATGTTTACTAATCTAGGCATATGACCCTACCCTCTGGGTACTCTCACTTTTATCCAGATGACAATACAAACTTAGAAAAAAATTAAATGCTGCCAATTTTCACTTTCATCCCTTTAGATGAAATAAATCATGCATAGTTTTAAAAATTGTTTTGAATCATGAGAAGATAGAGTGCGTAAAAAAGATGAATACGAGAAATGTGTTGCTTTTAGAGGATTATCAAAATGAATAATTTTATTAAGGATAAGTAAATTTGGTTTCCTAAAAATTTTAAAAAACATGTCAAATATACTTTAATTAATGCTAGAAATCTGAATTGTATATCTAAAGTCAAAAAGTAGCATGAAAAATATTTGAATGAGAAGAAACATAAAATTATTTTGTTTAGAAATGGTAGCATACTGAAGGAATTTGTGCCATCTTTTATTCTCAAACATTCTCTCTATTATTTAGTACTGGATTTGGTTTCATAACTCTACTCTGAAAATAAAAACATTTCATCTTGCAGTATAAAATACTGCAACGAGATGATATGACCAAGCGCCAGAATCATGCAGCAAAAATGTAAGAAAATCTTTCACATCCAAAATCCCACATTTTCATTGTTAGATTTATACATAGTAACTTAGCACCTACACACACATACACACACACGTACAAACACATACCACACACACACACATTCACCACATGCACAAAAACACACCACACACATATACCACACGTGCACACACGCACACTTTTTGAAAGAAACTTAAAAGACCAAATAAAGAAATGTGATTTGTGAATTCTAAATTTTAGACCTTAATTTTCCTCAGTTTTCCACAAGACTAAAAGTTTAGGGAAACAGTAGTATTTTCAAGATGGATTCTATGGAAGAACCATACTACACTCAATAATCACAGGATTACGTGTGCAGTCCCTGTTCATGAGTGGGTCTGCTTTATTTGCTTTGATTTCCATCACTAAACCCCATTGTGACACAAGGTTCAAAATCTGTCCCATCCAAGTGCTCTTGAAATAGATCAAATGAGAGCTGACTTTGTTTCAGTGCAAATCCTAACATCAAACCAGCAATCTGAATTGGTGATTTTTTTATCATAGTTTTTAATTCTGAAATTGCATTAGTTAAGTTATTTGTTAGAAAGAGCATAACAAATATCTGAAAATTCTCAAGTAATGAGATAATTTTGAGTGCTACACATCTGAAAAGGGACACATATGCACAAATTCACACGATATAAAATGAACTAATCATATTCTGAATTGATACTTATATTAGTATAAACCACATTCTAAATGCTGTATCACAACTTATTTATGATTTTTCTTAATATACTTACAGGAAAGCTCCTTCTTTGCTTCCTCTTTTTCTAAAGTACTGCAAATATATACTAACATTAAGAAAAATGAACTTCCTGTTATGGTTTACAAACTGCAAACTTCATAGAATCATAGACTATGTGTTCTGCTTACATCTTATGAGGTGTGGCATATATGTAATATATCCATCCTATTTCAGGCTGAAGATACTGTATCTCGGATTTATTCTAAGCATCATACAGATGCTTGTTAATCATCATTATGCAATAGTGATGATACTGTGGATATCAATCACGAATGGTCCTTCAGCCCAACAATATTATTTTTGTCTCTTAATCAATTTAGCTGTGACAGTTATCCAAGGAGGAAGTTTATATTTCAGTTTTACAAGTGTTAGAGAAGATGTTTGATTTGATGCTTTCAAATTCTAATTTCTGCTTTAAACATTAGACTATGGACTGTGGAGATGGTTCAATTGTTTTGAAGCTCTTGTTGATTTTGGAAAGGACCTGTGTTCAGTTCCCAACATCGTCATAGTGTTTCACAACCATATATAACTTCAGTTCTAGAGAATTCCAAATTCTTCTTTGTAACTCTGTGGATACTGCACAAAAGTGTTCTACATACATACATACATAGATAAATAGATACATACATACAAACATTCAAGCAAAACATTCAT